>NC_044397.1:90486731-90682597 GCF_006542625.1 Nomascus leucogenys | reverse complement strand
GAGGTCAGGAGTTCAAGATCAGCCTGGCCAACATGATGAAACCCCATCTCTACTTTAAAAAAAAAAAAAATACAAAAGGCTGGGCACGGTGGCTCACGGCTGTAATCTCAGCACTTTGGGAGGCCGAGGCGGGCGGATCACAAGGTCAAGGAGATCAAGACCATCCTGGCTATCATGGTGAAACCCTGTCTCTACTAAAAATATAAATATTAGCCAGGCATGGTGGCAGGCGCCTGTAGTCTCAGCTACTCAAAGGCTGAGGCAGGAGAATAGCATGAACCCGGAAGGCAGAGGTTGCAGTGAGGCGAGATTGCGCCACCGCACTCCAGCCTGGGCAACAGAGCGAGACTCCATCTCAAAAGAAATAAAAATGAAAATACAAAAATTAGCTGGGCATGGTGGCAGGCACCTATAATCCCAGCTAGTCCGAAAAGGTTTTTATTTCTCCTTCACTTATGAAGCTTAGTTTGGCTGAGAATGACATGCTCAGTTGCACTTTTTTTCTTTAAGGATGCTGTATATGGCCCCCAATCTCTTCTGGCAGGTGAAGTTTCTGCAGAAAGTTCTGCTGTTGGACTGATGGAGTCTTCTTTGATAGGACCTGCCCTTTCTCTCTAGCTGCCTTTAAGATTTTTCTTTTGTTTTGACCTTGGGGAATCTGATGACTGTGTGGCTTGGGGATGGTTATCTTGCACAGTGGACTCCCTGGCCTTCTCTGAATTTCCTGAATTTCCATGTTGACCTCTCTGGCAAGGCTGGGGAAAGTTTTGTGACAATATCCTCAAATATGTTTTCTAAATTACTTGTTCTCTCTCCGTCTCTTTCAGGAATGACAATGAGTCATGGGTTCAGTCCTCTTTCCATAATCTCATATTTCTGAGAGGTTTTGCTCATTTTAAAAATTATTTCTCTTTATTTTTTATTGGCCTGTGTTGATTCACAGGATGGTCTTTGAGCTCTGAGATTCCTTCCTCGGCCTGCTCTATCCTGCTGCTAATACTTCCAATTGTGCTGCAAAATTCCTGTAGTGAGTTGTTCACTTCCAAAAGTTCACTTGGTTCTTTCTTAAAACGGTCGTGTCATCTTTCAACAACTTTCAACTCTTGGATCATTTTACTGCTTTTCTTGGATTGGGTTTCAACCTTCTCCTGTATCTCATTGAGCTTCTTTGCCATCCAGGTTCTGAATTCTATGTCTGTCATTTCAGCCATTTGGATCTGGTTAAGAACCATTGCTGGGGAGCTAGTGTAGTCATTAAAGGGTAGAAGACACACTGTCCCTTAGAGTTGCCAGAATTCATGCACTGATTCTCTCTTGTCTAATGGGCTGGTGTTCCTTTAATCTTTGAAGTTGCTGTCCTTTGGATGGGGGCTTTTCGCTTTTATATCTTTGACGCCCTTCAGGGTTTGACTGTGATGTAAGTTGAATATAGTCTATTGGCTTGACTTCTCGATGCTTTAAGGGGGTCAAGGTTTAGCTCCGTGCTCCTGGGCTGTGTGCTTTAACCCTGGGGGTCTGGGACCAGGCCCACAGCTTTGTCCTCTGGCACTCAAGGTCAAGCACCTGCCGCACTGGAGGGACTGAAGTGTTCCGAATCCATGGGCAAACAACACCCCAGTGGGGGCTGCGGGCAAAAACATTATGGAAGGACAGTGGAAGGGCCAGGGAGAGTGTGCTGTGCTGGGAGGGGCTGCAGGGAAGTGAACACCAACAGGGTAACGGGAATTCCCACACGCACACATGCTGACAAGGTGGCAGTGGGTCCCCATGCACACACACAGGGTATTATTTCCTTTCTTTTGCTTTCTTTTTTTTTTATTTACCTTGTTATTCTCTCTCTGGCATTATGAAGGCATTTAATTCAGTGATTTTCATCCTTTCATCTTTATTGATAGAAATGTTTAAAACTCTATATTTTCTTTTGACCACAGCTTTGCATTTACCCACATATTCTGATTTCTACTGCAAAATTTAGAAATTCTGTAATTTCAGTTTGTAATTCCCCTTTCAGCCAAGGCTTGTCTAATAGAATATCTCTAAATTTCTGGGTGGAGACCCTTTTAATTTTTTGATTACTTTCTAGCTTTATTGAATTGTGATTAGAGTTACTTGCAATTTTTCAATAATTCTATTTTATAGATTTTTACTGATGCTTTTTTTAAACAAATAGATGATGTGTGTACATGTATGTATGTAAATGTCCCATATGCTCTTGAAAAGACAGTGACTACTCTGTTGATCAGAATATAGTGCTTAATGTATATCCATAAATCTTTTTTCCTTTTTTTTGAGACTGAGTCTCGCTGTGTTGCACAGGCTGGAGTGCAATCGTGCCATCTCGACTCACTGCAACTTCCACTTCCTGGATTCAACCGATTCTCCTGCCTCAGCCTCCCGAGTAGCTGGAATTACAGGCACTCACCATCATGTCTGGCTAATTTTTGTATTTTCAGTAGAGACAGAGTTTCACCATGTTGGCCAGGCTGGTCTTGAACTTCTGGCCTCAGGTGATCCGCCCATCTCGGCCTCCCAAAGTGCTGGGATTACAGGTGTGAGCCACCGCGCCTCGCCTAGACCCATAAATCCTGTCTTACACCCATTAGGTATCCTAATTCTTATCTATTTGGGATCCAATTTGATATGTCTTGTACTGAGAGTGTTGTGTTAAAATCTCCCATTGTCGGAATGTTTCTGTGTCTCCTTACATCCTCTGTAGTTTTTGCTTTACAAAAATGACCACTCTGGGCTGGGCATGGTGGATCTCGCCTGTAATCCCAGCACTTTGGGAGGCCAAGGTGGGCGGATCACCTGAGGTCGGGTGTTCAAGACCAGCCTGATCAATATGGAGAAACCCTGTCTCTACTAAAAGTCCAAAATGAGCCGGGTGTTGTTGGTGCATGCCTGTAATCCTAGCTACTCAGGAGGCCGAGGCAGAAGAATCGCTTGAATCCAGGAGGTGGAGGTTGCAGTGAGCCGAGATCATGCCATTGCACTCCAGCCTGGGCAACAAGAGCAAAACTCCATTTCAAAAAACAACAATCACTCTGTAATTTGATAATTTGATGCAGAGATGCATATACCTCATACCTTCATT
The DNA here is from genome assembly GCF_006542625.1 of Nomascus leucogenys. Taxonomy (NCBI): domain Eukaryota; kingdom Metazoa; phylum Chordata; class Mammalia; order Primates; family Hylobatidae; genus Nomascus; species Nomascus leucogenys. Next base: position 90,679,503 of record NC_044397.1, on the reverse strand, counting down.
GTGAACAGCAACTCCTGACATTGGAGAGTGACCATCTTTGTCGTGCTTAATGCTTTTTGGCTTGAATTCAACTTTGATGCCAAAATTGCAAGCCCTGCTTTCTTCGTTTTTATGTATCTCGTATACTTTCTCCTAGCCTTTATTTTTTAATTGGCAACTTAAAATTGTACGTGTTTATGGAGTGCAACCTGATTTCTGATGCACGTATACATTGTATAACGGCTCGATCAATATTTGTTTACAGTTTAGTTTCTTTACTTTTGAAGTCTAATAATTACATTAGTTCTATGTCTAGAAGTTGTAATTACCAGGTAAAATTTTCAAAGCAATTGGTGGGTCCTTTTAAGATATAGATTCAGTCTTCTTTTATTTTTGGAAAGTTTTCTTTGATTACAGTTTCAAATATTATGTTTCTTCCTTTGTTTGATCTTCTTTCTCAGGAACACGCATTATGTATGCAGTCTTCTACTGCGACCACAGTGTCTATGACTCTGGTCTTTTTCTTATTGCCTTATCTTTGTTGTTTTGGTGCCTTTCTTAAATGCCCTTTCTTGGCCAGATGCAGTGGCTCACGCCTGTAATCCCAGCACTTTGAGAGGCCGAGGCAGGTGGATCACCCAAGGTCAGGAGTTTGAGACCAGCCTGGTCAACACGGTGAAAACCCGTCTCTACTAAAAATACAAAAATTAGCTGGGCGTGATGGCACATGCCTGTAATCCCAGCCACTTGGGAGGCCGAGAAGGAAATCGAAAAGAGGAAAGAAAGAAAGAAAGAAAGAAAGAAAGAAAGAAAGAAAGAAAGAAAGAAAGAAAGAAAGAAAGAAAGAAAGAAAGAAAGGAAGGAAAAGGAAAGAAAGAAAGAAAGAAGAAAGAAAGAAAGAAAGAAAGAAAGAAAGAAAGAAAGAAAGAAAGAAAGAAAGAAAGGGAGAGAGAGAGAGAGAAAGAAAAGAAAAAAAGAAAAGAAAAGGAAAGAGAGTAACTGCCAATGCTCTGGGAGGGGAGGGAGGAAGGAAGGAAGGAAGGAAGGAAGGAAGGAAGGAAGGAAGGAAGGAAAGAAAAGGTTAAGTGAGATCACAAAGGCGAGGCCTTAATCCCGTAGGGATGGTGTCCTCATAAGAAGAGACAGAGATATTAGATCTCTCTCTCTCACCCCTGTAATTACTCCTGTAATCCCAGCACTTTGGGAGGCCGAGGCAGGAGGATTGTTTGAGCCCAGTAGTTCGAGACCAGCCTGAGCAACATAGTCAGACCTTGTCTCTATTAAAAAATATATATATATTTAAAATTAATTTTTTTGAGATGGAGTCTCGCTCTGTTTCCCAGGCTGGAATGCAGTGGCACAATCTCGGCTCACTGCAGCCTCCAGCTCCTGGGTTCAGTCGGTTCTCCTGTCTCAGCCTCCCGAGTATCTGGGATTACAGATACTCTTTTTCTCTTGCCCCCCTCTCTCCATGCACACAGAGAAAATATCTCATAAGAACACAGTGGAAAGGCAGAAGCCAGGGAGAGGACCCAAAACAGCGTTTGCCAGCACCTTGACCGTGGACTTCCAGCCTTCAGAACTATGAGAAAACACCCCCAGCCTGTGGCATTTTATGGCAGCCCTTGCAGATGCACGGGGTTCAGGAAGATCTGTGTGTCTTTACTACAATTATTCAACTCTTTTTTTTTTTTTCCTCAAGACAGAGTCTCGCTTTGTTGCCCAGGCTGGAGTGCAATGGCACAATCTTGGCTCACTGCAACCTCCACCTCCCAGTTCAAGCGATTCTTCCCCCTCACCCTCCCAAGTAGCTGGAATTACAGGCTCCCGCCACCACACCTAGCTAATTTTTGTATTTTTGTAGAGGCGGGGTTTCACCTTGTTGGCCAGGCTGGTCTCGAACTTCTGACCTCAGGTGATCCACCCGCCTCGGCCTCCCAAAGTGCTGGGATTACAGGCGTGAGCCACCCGGCCTTATTCAACTCTTAAAAGCAACAAATACTCGTGAAGCTTGAATGCCTGCCACTGGTCTTGTGCCATGCGTCTGTGAAACACGACATTCAACAACCCCTGTCGCAGATAGAGGTCAAGGCATTTAGTTAACATCCTTAACTAATAAGTGGAAAATCCGGGATTTGAACGTGAGTCCATCTGATGTGAATGCTCCTCTATTTTCCACTGGTCCTAAAGCCAGCATTGCAGGTAGACGTTCTGAATCCAAACCCAATGCCATCCCTCTTCATGTTTGAGGAAGATAACAGTGGAGTCCCTGAATGATGTCCTGTCTCTTAGAATCATCGGGAATTTCTGTGTGCCTGTGATGAGCCGCAATCCTAGGGAAGCTCTAGAATCCAGGTACCATCCTGACACTTCATGACCTCGGGTAAGATTTTTCTTCCGTCCCCGCACCTACCCACCCTATACCGTTGGCTAGATACCAACTTTGGTTCTGAAAAAATATTTTATCACAGCTGGTCCAATGCCTTGGGGTATAGTGACTCTTCCCTTGAGCAGGAAAAGAATAATGAGTTCTCTCTGGTGTTGACGTCAGCCCTTCCAGAGGGTAAGGTGTTCTGGCTCCGGCTCAGTGTCCTGAACATGCCTTTAATTTGTGGTGGGGGGTGAATCTCCAGAATGTTCCTCACCAGCTCTGTATGGATTTATCATAGCCTCTATAACCTCACGAATATTCAGGAATATCACTGCCCATTGTCTTTGAGAGAAGTTACTACTAGAATTAAGAGCGTTAAAAGAGTGTTCACGAAAAGAGAAAAAGAAAGAAAGGGGAGGGGAGGGGAGGAGGGGGAGGGGAGGGGAGGAGGGGAGGGGAGGAGGGGGAGGGGAGGGGAGGAGGGGGAGGGGAGGGGAGGAGGGGGAGGGGAGGGGAGGAGGGGGAGGGGAGGGGAGGGGAGGAGGGGGAGGGGAAGGGAAGGGAAGGGAAGGGAAGAAGGAAATCAAAGTCAAAGATGCATTGTCAGCCAGATGCAGTGGCTCATGCCTGTAATCCCAGCATTTTGGGAGGGTGAGACGGGAGGATTGCTTAAGGCCAGGAGTTCAAGACCAGCCTGAGCAACATAGTGAGATCTTGTCTCTACTAAAAAAAAAAAAAATTAAATCAGCCAAAGTCTGGGCATGGTGGCTCAAGCCTGTAATCCCACCACTTTGGGAGGCCGAGTGGGCAGATCACTTGAGGTCAGGAGTTTGAGACCAGCCTGGCTAGCATGGCGAAACCCTCTCTCTACTAAAAATACAAAAATTAGCCAGGCATGGTGGTGGGTGCCTGTAGTCCCAGCTACTCAGGAGGCTGGGGCAGGAGAATCACTTGAACCCTGGAGATGGAGGTTGCAGTGAGCCGAGATCACGCCATGGCACTCCAGCCTGGGTGACAGGGTGAGATTTTGGTCTCCAAAAAAACGACATTCCAAGGTGGAAGCTCCTAGTTTTTCTGAGCACCTTGAGATTGAGAGCAGGGGAGAAATGCTGTCAAGTACATCGGTGAGAGCAGCTGGAGTAGGAGGGGCAGAAATGGGAGAGTATAAAATCAGGTGATGTTGGCTAAGGTGCATGACACCTGCAGCAGTTGGAGGTGATGCAGAACCTGGTGGGATGGGTGTCGCTGGCTGGCTGCATGTGTGGGCTGAACACAGGTGAGGCAGCAAGGTGGGTGAGCGATGGGAGGAGCAGGGGCCAGAGCAGGGGTTGAGACAGGCAGGAAACAGATTCTGTTCATTGTCCACGATCTGTTTTGAACACAGCACAGTGTTCTGTGCAGAAAAGAGGACTTGGGGAGTTCCAGGTTCCACCCCTGGTTCTTTCTCTTGTTAGTTGGGAGATCATGGGTGATCGTGCCTCTCTCTAAGCCTCGGCCGTCTCATCTACGTAATAGTAATAATAATCTTTAAGAAAGAAATAGCTGGGCCGGGCATGGTGGCTCACTCCTGTAATCCCAGCACTTTGGGAGGCCGAGGCGGGTGGATCACCTGAGGTCAGGAGTTCGAGACCAGTCTGGCCAATATGGTGAAACCCTGTCTCTACTAAAAATACAAAAATTAGCTGAGAATGGTGGTGCGTGCCTGTAATCCCAGCTACACGGAAGGCTGAGGCACAACAATCGCTTGAACCCGGGAGGTAAAGGCTGCAGTGAGCCGAGATTGTACCACTGCACTTCAGCCTGGGCAACAGAGTAAGACTCTCGAAAGAAAGAGAGGGAAGGGAAGGGGAGGGGAGGGGAGGGGAGGGAAGGGTGAAAGAAAGCTTTTGATATATTGTTTTGGGAAGATCTTCAAGGTCTGTTGTTAAGAAAGTAAGTTACAAAATAAACAGTATATACACTAAGCTATCTTTCGTGCTTAAAAAAAAAAGGAGTAAATGCTTGTTTGGCCATTCAAAAAATCTATCAAGATTTCACAAGAATTACATCAGTAACCAGCAGGGAAGATGACAGTGTGACTGAGGTCAGACATGGCTCAGAGAACTTTGATGTTCTCCCTTGCATAATTCACTTGAAATTCCAACCATTTGAATCACTTCTCCAGAAAACAAATCTACTAATAGCAAAAACATGTGACCTTTGTTTCTCATGGTCGTTTAAGGATTAAAGTAGGAAAGAACTGCTAATGCTCTGTAGCCAGCCTCCACCAGGAGCACGCTGGAGCTGACACTGATCTATCACTCATTGCAGCCAGGGAGAACGTGCACCAGGAGGGGTTGTAAGTAACAGGGTGTGAGAAAGAACCTGTTCTATCGTGTGGGGTTTGGTTGGGTGATTTGGGATGGGAGGCTTAAGAAAGCAGAGATTCACTCAAGATCGGATGCTGGCCGGGGGTGGTGGATCACGCTTGACATCCCAGCACTTTGGGAGGCCGAGGCAGGCAGATCACCTGAGGTCAGGAGTTCGAGACCAGCCTGGCCAATGTGGCAAAACCCCATTTCTACTAAAAATACAAAAATTAGCCAGGCACGGTGGTGCACGCCTATAATCCCAGCTGCTTGGGAGGCTGAGGCAGGAGAATCGCTTGAACCTGGGAGGCAGAAGTTGCAGTGAGCCAAGATCACACCATTGTACTCCAGCCTGGGTGACAGAGCGAGGCTCCAACCAAAAGAAAAAGATTGGATGCTGTCAGAAAGACGGTGAAGGAGGGACATTCTATGAATGGGTCTCTCAATAAATCTTGTCTATAGGGAAGACAGACTAGAACAAGAACATTTAATCAGTAAAGAAGTAGCAGTCACTTTAGCCATGACGGAGGAGGTGTTGGGTTTTGTGTAAGTTGCACAGGGACCTGGTTTTTGCCTGTGCTTACACAAACTTCGGAAGTGATCTTCCTTTATCTCATGATACAAAGATCTCAGAGCAAGGTAGAGATTATTATTCTGGGAGATGATGTCCGATAGGAGAATAAGCTGGCCAGCTCTGAGTGCCATGTCAGCTTTCGGATGCCAGGGACTGCCTTCTATTTTCTCCTTCCTAGAACACAGCAGGCACATGGCTACGTTCTCGCACACATGAAAGTAATTCTCAATGTTGTTGTTGTTGGCGGTGGCGGGGGTGGTGGTGGTGTCTCTCCATCATTTGATCAGTTGGAAAAGAAGGAAGATTAAGTGGTAAAAATACTCACGCTGGGCCGGGCGCGGTGGCTCACGCTTGTAATCCCAGCACTTTGGGAGGCCAAGGCGGGCGGATCACCTGAGGTCAGGAGTTTAAGACCAGCCTGGCCAACATGGTGAAACCCCGTCTCGACTAAAAATACAAAAATTAGCCGGGCGTGATGGTGGGCGCCAGTAATCCCAGCTACTCGGGAGGCTGAGGCAGGAGAATTGCTTGAACCCGGGAGACGGAAGTTGCAGTGAGCCGACATGACACCACTGCACTCCAGCCTGAGCAACAGAGCGAGGCTCCATCTCAAAAAAAAAAAAAAAATGCTCATGTTTGTCCAGAGACATGACGGAACATGAGGCTTAAATCACAACAACTCTAAGGACTCGTTGTGTTCAACAATATTCGTAGATGGAATGGCAAAGGACTACTTCCAGGGGCACCACAGTCTGAAAGAAGTAACCCCGGCTCTGAAATCAGACAGGGCTGAACCTGAGTCCAGGCTGCACCTGCTTTTGGCTATGTGGACGAAACACACATAAAAGTATTTCTCTGCTCTTTCGTCTGTAAAACTAGAAGATTATAGAGATTAAAGACAATAAGGGTGAAAGATTCTAAAGATTAGCTGTCATGTCGGCAGAGCCCAGAGCTCCGTGGCTGGACAAAGTAGAAAAGTCACCCAGTACCACCTCGGATCCTGGTGTTTAATACAAAATATTAGCACCTGTGGTTTTAACCTAAAATGACAGTCACTCACCAGCTGCACTCGGAGGAGGTTCAGGTTTGTGACAATGTCCCCATGAGGCAAGACTGTTGCAGAGACTCTGTTATACCTGAGCTACTTCTTAGTTCTGTGGCTTTGAACAAGCAATTTCCCTCTCCAAGCCTCCACTTCTGTGCAAAATGGTAGATCATGATCATACACATACATTAAAAATATATATCATTATACACTTTGGGAGGCCAAGGAAGGAGGACTGCTTGAGGACGGGAATTCAAGACCAGTCTGGCCAACATAGCAAGACCCCTGCCTCTACAAAAAAAACATAAATAAAAATAAGTTAAAGATGAAAATATGCATTATTGGCCAGGTGTTGTGAGGTGCACGCCTGTAATTCCAACATTTGGGGAGGCCAAGGTGGGAGGATCACTTGAGCCCAGGAGTTTAAGACCAGTCTGGGCAACATGATGAAACCCCATCTCTACAAAAAAATACAAAAATTAGCCGGGTGTGGTGGCCCACAACTGTAGTCCTAGCTACTCGGGAGGCTGAGGGGAGAGGATCACTTGAGCCCAGGAGGTCAAGGCTGCGATAAGCCATGGTTGCATCACTGCATTCTCCAGCCTGGGTGACAGAGAGAGACTCTGTCTAAAAAAAATATATATATATATATACACACACGTACACACACATATATACCCACATATATACATATATATATAATATAACAATACCAACTACCTATGAATTAGCATCTTTTTATCAAAGATAAAGAAAGTCAGCCAGGCACAGCACTTTGGGAGGCCGAGGTGGGCAGATCACTTGAGGCCAGGAGTTAGAGACCAGCCTGGCAACATGGCGAAACGCCATCTCTACTAAAAATGCAAAATTAGCCAGACGTGGTGTTGGGCGCCTGTAATTCCAGCTACTTGGGAGGCTGAGGAATGAGAATCGCTTGAACCCAGGAGACAGAGGTTGCAGTGAGCCAAGATCATGCCAATGCACTCCAGCCTGGGTGACAGCAAAACTCCCATCTCAAAAATAAAATAAAAATAAAGAAAGTAGGCTGACTCTGGGCACCCTGCCTATGAGTTAGCCCTGCTCCATAAGGAGCAGTAAAAAAGGAAAGGAGAGGAGAGGAGAGGAGAAGAGAAGGGGAGACGGGGAGAGGGGGAGAGGGGAAGGAGGGAAGAGGGGAGTGGGGGAGGAGGGAAGGTGGAAGGGGAGTGGGGGAGGGGTAAGGGGGAAGGGGAGAGGGGGACAGGGGATGGGAGGGGAGGAGCGGAAGGGGAGGGAGGAGGGGAGGGGGACAGGGGATGGGAGGGGGACAGGAAGGGGGAGAGGGGGAGGGGGAGGGGAGGGGGAGAGGGACAGGAAGGGGAAGGGGTAGGGGGGAGGGGAGGAAGGGAGGAGGGGAGGGGGAGGGGAGGAGAGGGGAGGGGGAAGGGAAGTTTATTCCCTTGCACAGAATACTGGCACTTCCGAGGTCAGATCAACATCTACTGAATGCCTGCAGTGTGCCCTGACAGAGCGCAACTGTGCTGAACAGTCTGTGAAGTGAGACTTCTTGAGATTATGCCTAATTCCTACAAGCCGACCATAGACTTTCTGGCAAGTTGTCCCTTTATAGCACGTCTTTGTATCTGTCAAACTTGGGAGGTGGGGCTGGGAGGGAAGGGAGTTATAAATTCGCATCTCTCCCTCCTGAGGCTGCTGTGAAGACGAAATGAAGGCGGCAACTGGAACGTGGTGATGGCCAAGTCAGCCTGAGTCACTGTTATTAGACAGAGGCTCTGTGGGAGGTGTCGGTACAACAGACACTTAAAACGCCCTAAAATAGGCTCAAGGATGATAAAAGAGCACAATTTTCTAGGAGAAAAAAAAAAAAAACCCCACTGAGGCTTCTGGGAAAATGCAGTGAACCGACACGTTGTTTTCCTGAAACGTGGACATAGGGGTGAAAGCTAGAGATTCTCTCTGACCTGGAGAATTACAGAATTTCAACAAATAGGTGGACGTTGAATAACATTGATAGAGTGAGTTTACTGTCACCTAACCCTAGAAAAGCCTTTGGAGCAGCCAGACGTGAGGGCATGTGCCTGTAGTTGGAGCTACTCAAGAGGCTGCAGAGGGCAGATCTCTTGAGCCCAAGAGATCAAGATCAGCCTGGGCAATGTAGCAAAACCCCGTATCTACCAAATAAAAATACAAAAATTAGCTGCGCATGGTGGTGCATGCCTGTCCGTCCCAGAGGGGACAATGGTTTGAGCCCAAGGGGTCGGAGCTGCAGTGAACCATCATTGTACCACTGCACTCCAGCACAGGCAACAGAGCGAGACTCTGTCCCTCTCAATAAATTAAATAAATAAGCAAATGTTTTAAAAATGAAAAGAAAGCCTTTGGAATGCTCAGAGTTCCTTGTCTGAATAAATGGGCTTTCAGGCCGGGTGCAGTGGCTCATGCCTGTAATCCCAGCACTTTGGGAGGCCAAGGCAGGAGGATCACTTGAGGTCAGGAGTTCGAGACCAGCCTGGCCAAGATGGTGAAACCCATCTTTACTAAAAATACAAATATTAGCTGGGTTTGATGGTCAGCACCCATAATCCCAGCTACTCGGGAGGCTGAGGCACAAGAATCACTGGAACCCAGGAGGCGGAGGTTGCAGTGAGCCGAGATCCATCTCAAAAAAATAAAATAAAATAAAAGAAATAAATGGGCTTTTGTGAGTAGACACACAATCTCCAAATTAGAAGTGTTCATGGGTATGATATTGCAGGCGTTTTATAACAGAACAGTTGGCTGCGTGAATGTTGAGGTACTTTTCACAGCCATTACTCTGGGAATAGAGTAACTTAGGAGGTGATCTAAATGTTATCCTTTTTTTTCTCTTTCAGAACTGATTGCGCATTTGCAGCCTCCGACTCAAGGTAAGGAGACCATCTCTTAATTTGTTAGCATCTCACATGCTAGCCCCACCCCTTAAGCAATATTATATTCCTAAAGTCCCTTGCACTTTCTTGCCATCTCACCCTTTCCTCTGCTGTTCTTGTGGCGTGAAAGGCTCTCCATTGCCAGGTATGGGGACTCATGCCTGTAATTCCAGTACTTTGAGAGACCAAGGCGGGAGAATCACTTGAGCCCGAGAGTTCAAGACCAGCCTGGGCAACGTAGCAAGACCCTATTTCTACTAAAAACACAAATATTGCCAAGGTGTTGTGGTGAGAACCTGTAATCCCAGCTACTTATGAGGCTGAGGTGGGAGGATCACTTGAGCCCAGGAGGTTGAGGCTGCAGTGAGCCGTGATCACGCCTCTGCACTCCAGCCAGGGCAACAGAGTGAGATCCTGTCTGAAAAATAAAAACAAAAAAAAAAACAAAAAAAGGCTCTCCGTGGTCACAGCAGCCAAATCATGTTTCACTTCGCTATCCAAGATTTCCTCCCTTGCCCCTCCAAAAACTGCTGTCTTCTCCATTGCAACTAACATCAGCATTTGTGCGGCAGCTTTTTGTTTGTTCATTATTTTATTTTATTTTTAATTAACAAATAATAATCGTATATATTTGTGGGGTAGAATTGGATATTGTGATGTATTTTTACACTGAGGAATGGTTAAATCATGTTGAGTAACACATCCATCACCTCACATGCTTATTTTTTTACAGTCAGAACATTTAAAATCGAATTTTTCAGCCGGGCATGGTGGCTCACGGCTGTAATCCCAGCACTTTGGGAGGCCAAGGTGGGCAGATCACCTGAGGTCAGGAGTTCAAGAGCAGCCTGGCCAACATGGTGAAACTGTCTCTACTGAAAATACAAAAATTAGCCGGGCGTGGTGGATTGCACCTGTAATCCCAGCTACTCAGGAGACAGACAGGGGAATCGTTGGAACCTGGGAGGCAGAGGTTGCAGTAAGCAGAGATCATGCCATTGCACTCCAGCCTGGACAACAGAGCGAGACTCCAGCTAAAAATAAATAAATAATAAAACAAAATCTAATCTTTAGCAATTTTGAAATTTAACAGTCACCATGCTGTGGAATAGATCTCTAAAACTTATTCCTCCTATCTAACTGAAACTCTATCAGCCTTAACATCTCCCTAGCCCCCAGCCATCCCACCAGCCTCCAGTAACCACCATTCTACTCTCTACTTCTATGAATTAAACCTCTGAAAAAAGCATTGGTAGTTTTTATTGTTTGCTTGTTTGTTTGATAAATTGAACAGCCGTATCGAGGTACAATCTACATTCCATAAAATTCATCCATTTTAAAGTGTACCATTCAACAATTTTTAGTAAATTTATAAGCTGGGTGCAGTGGCTTGTGCCTGTAATCCCAGCACTTTGGGAGATTGAAGCAGGAGGAACACTTGAGCCCAGGAGTTCAAGACCAACCTGGGCAACATAGCAAGACCTTGCCTTTACAAAAAATAAAAAAATTAGCCGGGTGTGGTGGCACACACCTGTAATTCTGGCTACTGAGGAGGCTGAAACGGGAGGATTGCTTAATCCCAGGAGTCTGAGGCAGCAGTGAGCTGTGATCGTGCCACTGCACTCCAGCCTGAGGGACAGAGTGAGATCCTGTCTCTTTAAAATAAAAAAATAAAAAATAAAAAAAAAAGGCCGGGTGCGGTGGTTCACGCCTGTAATCCCAGCACTTTGGGAGTCCGAGGTGGGCAGATCACGAGGTCAGGAGATCGAAACCAACAGCGTCTCGCTGGGCAACAGCGAGACTGTCTCAAAAAAAAAAAAAAAAAGATTAGAACAAAATGCTTGTCCACTTTCTCATCATGACTTCTCCATGTTCCCATGATTACCGCATCTCCATTCCTCTCCTGTCTCTAAAAAGAAAAAGAAAAAAAGACTCCAGAGTTTTGGCTTAGGGAAATCAGGTGCGTAGTTGCTAGAGGACTTCCATGAAAAGGAAGCCAGCAACTCCAGCCTGCTTCCAGCCCTGGGTTGAATTAAGGCTTCCTTTGATCTTCACTTGTATCTTCCACCACACACAAGAAAGGCAGTTAGTGAGACCAGCTCGCTGTCATTACTTTCAGTGGCAAAAACTGCAATTACTTTTGTTGCAACCTAATACATGCAGATATGGGGGGATCTATGAGAAGCACGGTGCAGATCATCGAGATGGACATTTGAAAGTCAATTCCCTTTGTCCGGCCGGGTGCAGTGGCTCATGCCTATCATCCCAGCACTTTGCCGAGATGGATGGATTCCCTGAGTCCAGGAGTTCGAGACCAGCCTGGGCAACATGGCAAAACCCCGTCTCTACAAAACATATAAATATTAGCCAGGCGTGGTAGTACCCACCTGTAGTCCCAGCTACTTGGGAGCCTGAGGCAGGAGGATCACTTGAGCCTAGGAGTTTGAGGCTGCAGTGAGCCATGATTGCACCATTGCACTCCAGCCTGGGCAACAGAGCTAGATCCTGTCTCAAAAATAAAAATAAAATAAAATAAAAAAATCACTTTGTAATCTGGCCCTACATTCAGCATGTCTTTTTTTTTTTTTTTTTTTTGAGACAGAGTCTTGCTCTATTGCCCAGGCTGGAGTGCAGCAGTACGATCTCGTCTCACTGCAACCTCTGCCTCCTGGGTTCAAGGAATTATCTTCCTCAGCCTCCTGAGTAGCTGGGATGACAGGTGCCTGCCACCACGTCCAGCTAATTTTTGTATTTTTAGTAGAGACGGGGTTTCACCATCTTGGCCAGGCTGGTCTTGAACTCCTGACCTCGTGATCCACCCGCCTCAGCCTCCCAAAGTGCTGGGATTACAGGCGTGAGCCGCCATGCCCGGCCCAGCGTGTCTTTTCTTTTCCAGTGATCTCCCGTGAACCCTGTGTCTTCCCATTTACCTATGGTGATGTCACCCACTACAGCTGCACCTCCACCCACAGTGACTTTGACTGGTGTTCTCTTGACAAGGAATTCCAAGGCAGGTGGCGCTACTGCACGGGGCTGGGTGAGTATCCTGGGTTGGACTGTCCTAGATGCCCAGGACCCAAGAAGTACTTAATAGCAGCTGGCTACATGGTTTTTGGTGTCAGACAGACTTGAGTTCAAATCCTTACTCTTTTATAAAATTTTAATTGCTTTGAAAATAGCTCAGTGTGGTCAAAAAACCATGGTTTGGCCGAGTGTGGCTCACACCTGTAATCCCAGCACTTTGGGAGGCCGAGGTGAATGGATCACCTGAGGTCAGGAGTTCGAGACCAGCCTGGCCAACATGGTAAAGCCCCAACTCTACTAAAAATACAAAAATTAGCCAGGTGTGGTGGTGCACACCTGTAATCCCAGCTACTTGGGAGGCTGAGGTAGGAGAATCTCTTGAACCCAAGAGGAGGAGGTTGCAGTGAGCCGAGATCACGCCACTGCACTCCAACCTGGGTGATAGAGTGAGACTCGGTCTCAAAAAACATAAAAAGTAGCATGGTGTGCTGTTAGTTCATCAATGATTACACTTAAAACTCTCAGGAAGGCTGGGCACAGTGGCTCATACCTGTAAGCCCAGCATTTTGGGAGGCCGAGGCAAGTGGATCACAAGGTCAAGAGATCAAGACCATCCTGGCCAACATAGTGAAACCCCGTCTCTACTAAAAATACAAAAATTATCTGGGCATGGTGGTGTGTGCCTGTAGTCACAGCTACTCGGGAGGCTGAGGCTGGAGAATGGCTTGAACCTGGGACTCGGAGGTTACAGTGAGCCAAGATCGCGCCACTGCACTCCAGCCTGGTGACAGAGCAAGATTCCATTTCAAAAACAAACAAACAAACAAAGCCTCTCAGGAAATGTGAGTTAGTACAACCACTATGGAGAACAGTTTGGAGTTTCCTCAAAAAACTGAAAACAGAGCTGCCATACTGTTACCAGATGGAAGGTCTTGATGGTCAGTTGTCCAGGTTCTTGGCGTGTTGAACAAAGAATCGAACAAAACGCACAAAGCAACAAAAGAATGAAGAAACAAAAGACAAAGCAACAAAAGAACGGAGTAATGAAAGCACAGATTTATTGAAGCAAAAGTACACTCCACAGAGTGGGAGCTGGCTTGAGCAACAGGCTCAAGCACACCAATTACAATGTTCTCTAGGGTTTTCATTAGGCTAGAAGAATTAGGTAACACCCCTAGGTCCCCTTTAGATGCCTCCAATTGGTTACACCTTATAAGGGATTTGCCCACGACCAATCAGAGGCTGAAGTGGAGACCTGGCCCACAGTCAATCAGAGGCTGGAGTGGAGACTTCTGTCTTGTTATCATAGGAGTGAAGATGTGGCCTGGATGCTGCCTAATCTTGCTTAGAACTGGCTGCACCTGCTGTTCTTTTACTTATACCTTAACCCTTGGTTACCCTAAATCCCTGTTCTACAGCCTCAATATGATCCAGCAATCCCACTCCTGGGTATATTCCCAAAAGAAAGGAAACTCAAATGTTAAAGAGACATCTGCACTCCCATATTTATTGCAGCACTGTTCTCAATAGCCAAGATTTAGAAGCAACCCAAGTGCCTGTCAACACACAAAAGGATAAAGAAAATGTGGTACATATGCATAATGGAGTAGTATTCAGCCATAAAAAAGAATGAGATCCTGTCATTTGAGACAACATGAATGGAGCTGGAGGTCATTTTGTCAAGTTAAATAAGCCAGGCACAGAAAGAAACTTCTCATGTTCTCACTTATTTGTGGGAGCTAAAAATTAAAACAATTGAATTCATGGAGACAGAGAGTAGAAGGACGGTCATGAGAGGCTGGGAAGGCAGAATGGGGTGGGGAAGTGAAGAATGACTAATGGGTAAAATAAATAATTAGAAAGAATAAATAAGATATAGGCCGGGCTCGGTGGCTCACACCTGTAATCCCAGCACTTTGGGAGGCCCAGGTGGGTGGATCACCTGAGGTCAGGAGTTCAAGACCAGCCTAGCCAACATAGTGCAACTCCATCTCTACTAAAATACAAAAATTAGCCGGGCATGGTGGCGGCACCTGTAATCCCAGCTACTCGGGAGGCTGAGGCAGGAGAATCACTTGAACGTGGGAGGCAGAGGTTGCGGTGAGCCAAGATGGTGCCACTGCACTCCAGCCTGGGCAACAAGAGGGAAACTCTATCTCCAAAAAATAAATAAATAAATAAATAAAAGAATAAATAAGATCTAGTATTTGATGGCACAGTAAGGTGACTGTAGTCAATAACAATTTATACATTTTGAAATAACTAAAAGTGTGACTGGATTGTCTGTAACACAAAGGATAAATGCTTGGGATGATGGATACCCCATTCACTCTGATGTGATTACTATGCATTGTATGTCTGTATCAAAGTATCCCACATACTCCATAAATATATACGCCTACTAGGTACCCACATAAATTAAAAATTAAACAATTTCTTAGAAACTGTTTATGTTCCTAATTCTTCCTCTGCCCCCATGTTCCCTGCAGATCCTCCTCAGTGTGTCTTCCCCTTCTTCTTCAGACAAAAAGTCATTCACAATTGCACCAAGGAAGGCTATATTTTGAATCGGAGTTGGTGTTCATTGACAAAAAATTACAATAAAGATAAGAAATGGAAGCAATGTTCTCCTCAGAAGTAAGCTGGTTGGGGAACGGTGGAATGGGGGATCCTATAGATTTTTTTTTTTTTTTTTTGGAGACGGAGTTTTGCTCTTGTTGCCCAGGCTGGAGTGCAATGGCGCAATCTTGGCTCACCACAACATCCACCTCCTGGGTTCAAGTGATTCTCATGCCTCAGCCTCTCGAGTAGCTGGGATTACAGGCATGCACCACCACGCCCGGCTAATTTTGTATTTTTAGTACAGATGGGGTTTCTCCATGTTGGTCAGGCTGGTCTGGAACTCCTGACCTCAGGTGATCCACCCACCTCGGCCTCCCAAAGTGCTGGGATTACAGGCATGAGCCACCATGCCCGGCCCCGTATAGATCTCTTAAAATGAGAATCCTCTGGAGTGAGGGAGTGGGGAGCTTGCAGCCTAGATTAACTGGTAATGGCTTAGACCAAGAGTTGCCAAACATTTCCTGTGAAGGGCCTAATAGTAAATAACTCAGGCTGGGCAGGTCATGTGGTCTCTGTCACAAATACTCAACTCTGCCATTGCGGCACAGAAGCAGCCAGAAGCAATACAAAAATAAATGAACAGGCCTGGTGTGGTGGCTCACGCCTGTAATCGCAGTGCTTTGGGAGGCCGAGGCAGTAGGATTGCCTGAGGTCAGGTGTTCAAGACCAGCCTGGCCAACATGGTGAAACCCCATCTCTACCAAAAATGCAAAAATTAGCCGGGTATGGTGGCATGCGCCTGTAGTCGCAGCTACTCAGGAGGCTGAGGCAGGGGAATCACTTGAACCCCGGAGGCAGAGGTTGCAGTGAGCCGAGATTGTGCCTCCGCACTCCAGCAGGGGCAACAGAACAAGACTCCGTCTCAGAAAAAAAAAAAAAATAAGAAAAATAAGAAAATAATAAATGTGGCTGTGTTCCAATATTTTTTTAGAAACAGGGACTCACTCAGTCACCCAGGCTGGAGTGCAGTGGTTCAATCACAGCTCACCGCAGCCTCAACCTCCCAGGCTCAAGCAATCCTCCCATCTCAGCCTCCCAAGTAGCTGGGACCACAGTCGCATGCCATACACAGCTTGTGTTCATCAACAAAAATTTACAACAAAG
Organism: Nomascus leucogenys; assembly: GCF_006542625.1. Lineage (NCBI taxonomy): Eukaryota > Metazoa > Chordata > Mammalia > Primates > Hylobatidae > Nomascus > Nomascus leucogenys. Next base: position 90,663,527 of record NC_044397.1, on the reverse strand, counting down.
ATGGAAACATCTTTGGCTAATTTTTTTATTTTTAGAGACTGGGGTCTCACTGTGTTGCCCAGGCTGGTCTTGAATTTCTGGGTTCAAGTGATCCTCCAGCCTCAGCCTTCCAAATTGCTGAGATTACAGGTGTGAGCCACTGTACCTGGCCCAATAATATTTTATTTATGTATCCTGAGATTTGGATCTCATATAATTTTTAAGTATGGAAAAGTATTAGTTGCCTGTTCTTTTTTTTTTTTTGGCCAACCATTTAAAAATGAGAAAATCATTAGCTCATGGCATGGGCTGTACAAACACTGACAGTGGGTTGGGTTACAGTTGGCCACTGGGCCCTGCTAAAAAGACCTCTGACCTCTGGCTTGGATGATCAGTCCTTGATCCCAGGCTGGTGAAGAAATAAGTTTAGTTTCCATTGAAAAGAGGCCAGGCACGGGGGGTTCACACCAGCAATCCCAGCACTTTGGGAGGCCAATGTGAGAGGATCACTTGAGTCCAGAAGTTGGAGACCAGCCTGGGCAATATAGTGAGACCCCCATGTCTACAAAAAAATTTAAAAAACAAAAAAAAAGGCTGGGTGCAGCGGCTCATGCCTGTAATCCCAGCACTTTGGGAGGCCAAGGCGGGCGGATCACGAGGTCAGGAGATTGAGACCATCCTGGCTAACACAGTGAAACCCCGTCTCTACTAAAAATACAAAAATTAGCCAGGCGTGGTGGTGGGCGCCTGTAATCCCAGCTACTCAGGAGGCTGAGACAGGAGAATCGCTTGAACTCCGGAGGTGGAGGTTGCAGTGAGCCGAGATCGTGCCATTGCACTCCAGCCTGGACAAGAGAGCAAGACTCCGTCTCTAAATAAATAAATATTAGCTGAGTGGGCATGATGGTACTGCACTCCAGCCTGGGTGACAGAGTGAGACTCTGTCTCAAAAAAATCACCCAGTCTCTACTAAAAATACAAAAAAAATTAGCCGGGCGTGGTGGTGGGCGCCTGTAGTCCCAGCTACTCAGGAGGCTGAGGCAGGAGAATGGCGTGAACCCAGGAGGCAGAGCTTGCAGTGAGCCAAGATTGTGCCACTGCACTCCAGCCTGGGCAACAGAGCGAGATTCCCTCTAAAAAAAAAAAGAAAAGAAAAGAAAAACACAAGAGAAGGAGAAAAGCAGAGTCAGGAGACATGGGAGAGTCCACGCACCCTCATGCTCTGTGTTATTTAGTGAGGATTTGATTGATCACAATAAGCTCTGGCCACCACGCTGAGTAATTCCTGCACAGCACCTCATTTAACCTGCGCCATGACCTCAGAAAGGGACTATAGGAATCATCACGCCCATATGCCAATGAGGAAACAGGCTTCAGAGTCTTGGGCTCTGTCCAAACCCAGGTGTCAAATCCCATCACCTTAACAAGATGTTATTCAAAGACCACTCACGAATAGGCACCATTCAATGAGCCCCTGCTATAAGCTCTATTATAAGTGTCTCACTCATGACCTCTCTCCCCATCAAAACTGCCATTTTATATATATGGAAATGGACATGGCAAGCCTGAATGTCTTAGCCCATCAGCCTCTAAGGGATGAAGCCCCGCACAGAAGCCAGGGTCAGTGGTGGTTAAAGTCAGTATTCATTCCTTCCCAACAGCATGATGCACTTGTCAGAACTCAGAGCCATTTATTCAGAAGCATCTTTGGAGTCATTATTCATAACACCAGTGGCACAGAGACAAAGATTCCTGTGGGGCATTTTGGTTTCTCGTGTTTTTTTATTTTTATTTATTTTATTTTTTTGTTTTGAGATGAGTTTCACTCTTGTTGCCCCAGCTGCAGTGCAATGGCATGATCTCGGCTCACTGCAACCTCCCCCTTCCAGGTTCAAGCAATTCTCCTGCCTCAGCCTCCAAAGTAGCTGGGATTACAGGCGCGTGCCACCACGCCCGGCTAATTTTGTATTTTTAGTAGAGATGGGGTTTCACCATGTTGGCCAGGATGGTCTTGAACTCCTGACCTCAGATGATCCACCAGCCTCGGCCTCTCAAAGTGCTGGGATTACAGGCGTGAGCCACCATGCCCAGCTGAGACTGTCCATTTTTAACAACTTTCTTAATGCTGAAAATAATCAATTTGCTACATTTTTTTTCAAATACTAGCAATGTGGTCATAAAAATAATCCGTAATTGTATATTTAATTTGAAAGTCAAAGAGAAATACTTATACCCTTCCGAGGCCACTGATCTTTCATGCTCCTCCGCCCTTCTCCTGACCCATTTACCCATGCTATTTAGTTCTTGGGAATAGACCAGATCTCCCATCAGGCAGGAAAAGCAATTGTCTATCAGGGTGAGAGACAGACTGTGATACGGATCTTTGCAGGGGAAAAACTATGACATCATTCTGACGCTTCTTTTTCCTCCACAGTACTTAGATACCTCTTGGTGTTCTTGAAGAGACAGAAGTCACATATTCATCAGCTTCCTCTCCAAATATAATTCTATCCTTTCCAATCCTGACCATTCTGATCAATAAAGATTTGATCTCTTTTCCATGTTGATTACTCCTTTTATTGAAAAAAGGCACAGCCATGGCCAGGCGCAGTGGCTCATGCCTGTAATCCCAACACTTTGGGAGGCTGAGGCGGGCAGATCACTTGAAGTCAGGAGTTCGAGACCAGCCTGGCCAACATGGTGAAACCCCGTCTCTACTAAAAATACAAAATTTAGCTGGGCGTGGTGGTGGGCGCCTGTAATCCCAGCTACTCAGGAGGCTGAGGCAGGAGAACCGCTTGAACCCGGGAGGCAGAGGTTGCAATGAGCCGAGATCATGCCAGTGCACTCCAGCCTGGGCCACAGAGCATGACTCCATCTCAGAGAAAAAAAGAAGAAGAAAAAAGGTGCAGCCAAAGCTCAAAGGTGATTAAGACAATACTGACAGTGATGGGGTGGGGAGCCAGTAGGGCATTTGTAGGGAAGAACTTGCATTCAAATCAAGATCCTGATGACAAATAGTAACTGCATCTATTTGTGGGGTATAGCGTGATGTTTTGCTGTATGTTTACTATGTGGTATTATTAAGTCAGTGTAATTAACAAATTCATCACCTTTCCTGCCATTTAAAAACAAGATCCTGATAAATTGCTAACAGTATAATCTTCGGCAGGTTAACTAAATTCTCAGAAAACTTCAAGCTTCCCCTCAGACGATTTTAAACTTTTTTAAATGAAGTAGAATATGCATTTGAAATTTTTTTTTGATTTTAAGTTCACATAAGATGCAATTAACCTTTTTTTTTTTTTTTTTTTTGAGACGGAGTCTCGCTCTGTTGCCCAGGCTGGTGTCCAGTGGCACAATCTCGGCTCACTGCAAGCTCCGCCTCCTGGGTTTACAGGAGTAGCTAGGGTTACAGGCGCCCGCCACCACGCCCGTCTAATTTTTTGTATTTTTAGTAGAGACTGGGTTTCACTGTGTTAGCCAGGATGGTCTCAATCTCATGACCTCATGATCCGCCCACCTCGGCCTCCCAAAGTGCTGGGATTACAGGCGTGAGCCACCGCGCCCAGCCGTATTTAGCCATTTTAAATGCACAATTCAGTAGCGTTTAGTACACAGTGTTATGCAACCATCACTTCTATCTAGTTCCCAAACCTCATCGCCCTGTACCCATTAAGTAATCACTACCCATTCTTCCTCCCTCCCAGTCCCTGGCAAAAACTAATCTACTTTCTGTCTCCATAAATTTGCTGATTCTGAATATTTTATATAAATGGAATTATACGGCCGGGCGCAGTGGCTCATGCCTGTAATCCCAGCACTTTGGGAGGTTGAGGCAGGCGGATCACCTGAGGTCGGGAGTTCGAGACCAGCCTGACCAACATGGAGAACCCCCGCCTCTACTAAAAATACAAAAATTAGCCAGGCATGGTGGTGGGCACCTGTAATCCCAGCTACTCGGGAGGCTGAGGCAGGAGAATCACTTGAACCCAGGAGGCGGAGATTGCAGTGAGCTGAGATCACGCCATTGCACTCCAGCTTGGGCAACAGAGCGAGACTCTGTCTCTAAATAAATAAATGGATGGCCCTTGGCTCCTGACTTCTTTCACGCAGCATGTTTTTCAGATTCGTCCACATTGTAGCGTGTATCAGTGCTTCATTCCTTAGTTTGTCTGAGTAATATGCAATTATACGGATATACCACTGGTCTAACCACTAATACACATGCTTTTGAGACAGAGTCTCGCTCTGTCGCCCAGGCTGGAGCGAAATGGTGTGATCATGGTTCACTGCAACCATGACTTCCCAGGCTCAAGCGATTCTCCCACCTCAGCCTCCCCAATAGCTGGAATGACAGACATGCACCACGACTCCCAGCTAATGTTTTAAATTTTTGTGTGGAGATGAGGTCGCTATGTTTCCCAGGCTGGTCTCAAATTCATGGGCTCAAGAGATTCTCCTGCCTCAGCCTCCCGAAGTGCTGGGATTATAGGCGTGAGCCACTGCGCCCAGCTACATTTTTTAAGTGTGTATGTCATTTATGAGAGCTAGATTCATTTTCAAAACTAAATGTAACCACACCAGCCTGGCTTAACTTTTCTGTAACCAAGTTGTGAGTTGTTTCCCTGTTGCCATGGGCCACGAGGTTGAAAGTCCCATAACCTGGGCATCCCCAGATGAACCAACTATGTAACCTCACGGGGAGCCTAAGTGCTAAGACCGAGGAGCAGACTGAGGAGTGGGGACTGAATTAAACATTCAGCCTACAAGGCAAGATCCAGGATCCAATCAGATCAAGCCCTGTTATCACCCCATCACAGGATCCAATCAGATCATGCCTCCTGGCATCACCTCCTCGCAAGATCCAATCAATTCATGCCTCCTGGCATCACCTCACTGCAAGATCCAGTCAGATCACACTTCATTACCCTATGCTTATAAAACCCGCCCCAGCCCCCTAGCTCAAGCATGTTCAACTTCAGCAGCGACTTACAGACGCTCAGACCACAGAACTGGAAGTTGACTCAGGACATAGCATATGAACCTGTCCCCCTGGGTATGGACTCATGACCCAGCTACAGTCATGACTCTTCTAACTGATGATGGAGGTGAGGGAAGACTTTTCTGTTACCTGAAGTTTCAGGAGATCAAAGGAAGACGCTTAAGCCTTGTTCTCTGCTATGAGCCAAAAGCCCACACGCAGTAGGAGAGAATGAAGCAGATGCTTCTGAATCCGGTTATCTGGAATTCTACCTCCACCTTTCCCTTGGTTTGGTTATTTGAGACAACAAAGTTCCCTCATTGCTGATGTTAATTCTATGAGTCACATCCATGAAGTCCCAGCCTTCTCGGAATCTTCCATACAAATAACACTTCATACGAGGAGTAAGGGAGTGGGGATACCCATAGATACCCATGTTTGAAGAAGAGTGTGAAAACTTCAAGAAGAATTAAAGTTTAGACCAGAATTATGGATAAAGCATGATGGCTTATTAAGCAACTTTAGAGCTTTGTGGAGAAGCATGCTTTCTCTGAATGCTTGTTGTTCTGCTATGCCAAGAAGCGATCTTGTTGGCCCAGCACAGTGGCTCGCACCAGTAATCCCAGCACGTTGGGAGGCCAAGGCAGGAGGATCACTTGAGCCCAGGATTTCTAGAGCAGCCTGGCCAACATGGTGAAACCCCATCTCTACTAAAAATACAAAAATTAGCCGGGCGTGGTGGTGGGCACCTATAATCCCAGCTACTTGGGAGGCTGAGGCAGGAGAATCGCTTGAACCCAGGAGGCGGAGGTTGCAGTGAGCCAAGATTGTGCCACTGTACTCCAGCCTGGGCAACAGAGCAAGACTCTGCTCTATCCTCCCACCAAAAAAAAAAAAGAGAGAGAGACAGGACAAAAGGACTCTCTTTCCTACCAGAGAAGGCTCCCACAAGTCAGGATCAGGGGGTTCTGAGCAAAGCCTTTGGACTCCCACCTCCACTTTCTGGCTGTGACACTTCCTTTCCCTGAATCTCAGTTTCTTCGTCTACAAAATGGGCATAAGCATGCCTGTCTCAGACAGAAATGGGCCCAGAGCTTCTAAAGAGATAAGCTTGGGCCATGGTTTTCTGAAAGTCACATAACAAAAAATATAATGCTGCTAAGAGCTGGTACTTATATAACACTTAGTATGTAGTAGTCACTACACAATGTTTGTGTTTCTTTAAGATGGAGTCTCTGTCGCCCAGGCTGGAGTGCAGTGGCACAATCTCAGCTTACTGCAACCTCTGCCTCCCAGGTTCAAGTGATTCTTGTGCCTCAGCCTCCCAAGTAGCTGGGATTACAGGCACTCCCAATCACCCTCAGCTAATTTTGGTATTTTTAGTAGAGATAGGGTTTCTCTATGTTGGCCAGGCTGGACACGAACTCCTGATCTCAAGTAATCTGCCTACCTCAGCTTCCCAAAGTGCTAGGATCACAGGCATGAGCCACCGTGCCCGGCCTACACGTCTATGTTTATTAACTGGTGCAGTCGTCCTGTGAGGGAGGTACTGTCATTATGACCATCATACAGAAAGGGAAGCTGAGGCCCAGAGATGTTATGTGACCTGCCCATGGACACACAGCCAGTAACTGGCAGTACCAGGGTTCATTCTGTCTCTTGACTGTATGCTCTTAGCTGGTCAAATGCCTGTCAGTCATAACAGCTAATTTTATTAAGTGATCAGTGTGTAACAGGTACTATGCTAATCACTCCTGGCATTAACTCATTCAGTTTTTTTATTTAATTTAATTTTTTATATAAAAATTTTTTTTAAATGAGATGGGGTCTCACTATGTTGCCCAGTCTCATCTCCAACTCCTGGGCTAAAGCAATCCTCCCACCTTGGCCTCCCAAAGTTCTGGGATTACAGGTGTGTAATCCACTGTGCCCAGTCAACTCATTCCGTTTTCACAGTACCCCTTGATGGTTGATCTGGCTTTTCAGACTCATAATAACAATTTTTCTAGCCCTAACTGATGATAATCATGGCTAATGTAGAGCACACAGTGTGAGCCAGGCACTGTGCTGGGTACTTCTCCAAGTGTCCTTCTCATGAATATTCTTTTTTTTTTCTTTTTTGAAAGAGAGTCAGTCTCACTCCATTGCCCTCAGCTCACTGCAGCCTCTGCCTCCTGGGTTCAAGCGATTCTCCTGCCTCAGCCTCCCGAGTAGCTGAGACTACAGGCATGCACCACCGTGCCCAGCTAATTTCTATATTTTTAGTAGAGATGGGGTTTCACCATGTTGGCCAGGCTGGTCTCGAACTCCTGACCTCAAGTGATCCACCTGCCTCGGCCTCCCAAAGTGCTAGGATTATAGGCATGAGCCTCCATGCCTGGCCAGGAATATTCTTTACCCATCACGGTAAACTCAGGCACCAAGCAGTTAAGTCATAAAAGTGTCAGACATTTTGGAAAACAGGTTAGCAATTCCTGAGAAAGTTAAACATAGCATTACCCTATAACCCAGCTATCCCATTCCTAGGTATATACCCAAGAGAAATGAGACATCCACACAAAAATCTGTACATGAGTGTTCATAGCAGTATTATTCATAACAGCCCCAAAGCAGAAACAACCTAGATGTCCAAACAAAGTGTGGCCTTATCCATCCAACAGAGGATAACTCAGCCGTCGAAAGGAATGCAGCTCTGCCGTTTGCCACCCCACGGATGAGCCTGGAAAACGTCACGCTGAGTGAAGGAAGCCAGACATGAAAGCCACAGAGTGCACGATTCCACTCATATGCAATGTCCAGAACAGACACATCCACACAGACAGAAAGGAGACTCGTGGCTGCCAGGCCCTGGGGGGATGGAGGGTGACTGCTAATGGGTGGGGAGTTTTTCGGGGGAGATGATGAAAATGTTCTGGAATTAATTAGATAGTGGTGATATTAGGCCAGGCGCGGTGGCTCACACCTATAATCCCAGCACGCTGGGAGGCCGAGGCAGGTGGATCACTTGAGTCCAGGAGTTAGAGACCAACCTGGACAACATGGTGAAACCCCATCTTTACTAAAAATACAAAGATTAGCCGGGCATGGTGATGGGCGCCTGTAGTCCCAGCTACTCGGGAGGCTGAGGTGGGAGAATCACTTGAACCTGGGAGGCAGAGGTTGCAGTGAACCAAGATCGTGCCACTGCACTCCAGCCTGGGTGAGACTCTGTCTCAAAAAAAAAGCCAGGCGCGGTGGCTCATGCCTGTAATCCCAGCACTTTGGGAGGCCAAGGTGGGCAGATCGCAAGGTCAGGAGTTGGAGACCAGCCTGGCCAATATGGTGAAACCCCATCTCTACTAAAAATACAAAAATTAGACAGGTGTGGTGGCATGTGCCTATTAGTCCCAGCTACTCAAGAGGCTGAGGCAGAAGAATCACTTGTACCCAGGAGACGGAGGTTGCAGTGAGCTGAGATCGCACCACTGCACTCCAGCCTGGGTGAGACTGTCTCGAAAAAAAAAAAAAAAAGTGCATTAAATGTTGCCTGGAAGGTGCAGGGATTGGGGGGAGAGGGACATGCTGTGTTTGTGGCATCCAGGAAGGGATTGTGGGAGAATCCCTGTGGACCTTTACCCCTGGAAGATTCACATAGCTGCTACCTAATGCTGAAGACAAGACTCCTATAAATTTGGTAAGACAATAGTAAAATCACCTTTTGGATCTCAAAAATCTGTAGGACTCTGTGTATGGATGGGAATTATCTGAAGGTCATTAAGGTTAATGATGTGAAGAACAGAGTTCAGCACTTTGTTCTATCTCTTGGGTGCCTGAACATTCTGTTCGAAGCAGAAACAGAACTTGATCTGCAAGTGCCACTTAATGGAGCATCGCCGGTCCCCTGGGGCGAAGAATGTCCCCAGGACTGCTTTTCCTTCCTCCCATCCCCGGCTAAAATGTTCACACTCACTGTGGCTTCTCTAGCAAGAATATCTGCAGATTCTGCAGATTTTCTGGCAAGATTGATGAACCTGAGAGAAATATCAATGAAAATGACACAAAAGTCTGCAGATTTCTTTCAGATGCAAATGTTTGTTTGTTGTTTTGTTTTTTGTTTTTTTTGTGTGTGACAGTCTCACTCTGTCACCCAGGCTGGATTGCAGTGAGCCGAGATCACGCCATTGCCCTCCAGCCAGGCAATAGGAGTGAAACTCCCTCTCAAAAAAAAAAAAAGAAAAAGAAAAAAACGAACTCACTGTTTCTGGATTCTGTCCTCCCTAACTGGCACCTTACCTTAGAGAGCCTAGAACCCTCAAGGTCCCCTGAGGATGTGTGGGATTTGAGTACTGTTGTTGGACAACTTCAGCTTTGTGCAATAGAACTGATGAATATCAACTAATAGGGAAGGCCCACGCAGCTCTGGAGGAAGTGGGGCCATGTAGAACTAACAAGCACGGTATTAGCTTCCTGTGTCTGCCAGCACAAACCACCACACACTCGTGGGTTATTCTCTCACAGTGCTGGAGGCCAGAAGTCCAAAATCAAGGTATCGGTCGGGCCACATTCCCTCTGGAGGCTCTGGGGAAGGATCCTTGCTGGTCTCTTCTAGCGCCTGGTGGCTGCAGGCCTTCAGTGGCTTATGGCTGCAACACTCCAATCTCTGCCTCCATCTTCACATGGCCTTCTACTCTGTGTATCTGTGTCTTCTCCCCTTTTTTATCTCATAAGGATACTTATTATTGGATTTAAGGCCCACCAGGTAATTAATGATACTCTCATCTTGAGATTCTTCACCTGATGACATATGCAAAGACCCTTTTTCCAAATAAGGTCACACTGGTAGGTTCCAGAGGTTGGGACGTGAACGTATCTTTTGGGGACCGTAAGTCACCGATTACAAACATAGACTTGGGATGAAAGGGCCTGGGGTCAAATCCCAGCTCTGCCACTTACGAGCTACATGACTTCATAAAACGATTAACCACTCTGAACACCCACTTTTTTACTCTAAAATAGAGATAATAATAGTTCCCTGGTATGTATGAAAGCATTTATGAAACATCAAGGATCAGCATTTTGTCCTCACTCCTACTTGACTTTATATGTTTGATTTCAACTCATCCTCAGATTCATTTCTCAGATGTGACCCATTGAAATTTCAAGTGGTTCTACGTTAGTGAAGACATTTCCCTCCTGACACATCAAGCATTCAGGCCTTTCTGCCCTCACCTCACTGCAGCATTGAGAAAACCATTTGCTTAAATCAAGTGAAATTTGGCCTAAAGCTGCCTCCTTATGTGGCAAACTGTAACCTAACAATATATAAACAAACTTCAACCAAACTTAAGAGTATATGGCTGGGCGCCGTGGCTCATGCCTGTAACCTCAGCACTTTGGGAGGCCGAGGCAGGCAGATCATTTGAGGTCAGGAGTTCAAGACCAGCCTGGCCAACATGGTGAAACCCCCTCTCTACTAAATATAAAAAAAAAAAAAAATTAGCCGGGCATGGTGGCGTATGCCCATAGTCCCAGCTACTCGGGAGGTTGAGGCAGGAGAATCGCTTGAACCCGGGAGGCAGAGGTTGCAGTGAGCCGAGATCCTGCCACTGCACTCCAGCCTGGGTGACAGAGCAACACTCTGTCTCAAAAAAAAAGAAAAATCATTGAGGGAGTGAGGCTACAGATAATGATATATGAAGCAACCCCACTGGTTGAGCACTTAATCTCCAAAAGTGTTCATATTTTGTCACAAAAAGTGTTTGTATATGTGGTCAGAAGTTCAATCATATAGAATAAGAGAGAAATTCTGAATTCTGTGTTGAGAACTTACTGTGTTTGGTTTCTGTCCTCCCTCCCTAACATCTTCAATAGCCTGAAACCCTAGCTCCACTAAGGACATCTGGGCACTGATGCATGTTTTAGGAATCTTAAATTGAGTCTGGGCTTATATGCAGAGGGGAAATTATTGGACAAGATGGGGCCCAGCCCATAGTTAGTGTTCATATAATTCACCGAGTATCAAATAAGTGAAAGGCTCAGAAGAGTAAATCTGTGGCATAGGATAAGGGGACAGTTAGCACTCTCCAGGGAAACAGAATGAATAGGAAAGTGATGGATTTCAAGAAATCGGGCTGGGCACGGTGGCTCACACCTGTCATCCCAACACTTTAGGACGCAGAGGCGGGTGGATTGCATGAGGTCAGGAGTTCAAGACCACCCTGGCCAGTATGGGGAAACCCCATCTCTACTAAAAACACAAAAATTAGCTGGGCATGGTGGCGCACGCCTGTAATCCCAGCTACTTGGGAGGCTGAGGCACAAGAATCGCTTGAACCCGGAAGGCGGAGGTTGCAGTGAGCCAAGATTGCGCCACTGCACTCTAGCCTGGGCAACAGAGCGAGACTCTGTTTCAAAAAAAAAAAAAAAAAAACGGGGGGGAGGAGTAAAGAAATTGACTCATGCAATTGCAGAGGCTGGCAAGTCCAAAATCTCTAGGGCAGGCTGGAAGTTTGGAAGCTTAGAGAGGATTTGATGCTGCAGTCTTAAGGCAGAATTTCTTCTACAGGAAACCTGTTTATGTTCTTAAGGCCTTCAACTGATTAGCTCGGGCCCACCCAGGTTATCGCCATTCATCTCCTTTATTTAAAGTCAACTATTATAGATGTTAACTCTGTCTACGAAATACTGTCACAGCAACACCTAGGCTAGCATTTGATTAAACAACTGGGTACTGGGCCAGGCACAGTGGCTCACGCCTGGGAGGCTGAGGCGGGTGGATCACCTGAGGTCAGGGGTTCAAGACCAGCCTGGCCAACATGGTGAAATCCCGTCTCTACTGAAAATACAAAAATTAGCGGGGTGTGGTGGCACGCACCTGTAATCCCAGCTACTCGGGAGGCTGAGGCAGGAGAATTGCTTGAACCCGGGAGGCAGAGGTTGCAGTGAGCTGAGATTGTGCCACTACACTCCAGCCTGGACGACAGGGCAAGATTCTGTTAAAAAACAAAAACAAACAAACAAAAAACAACTGCGTACTGCAGGCTAGCCAAGCTGACACAAAAGTCTAAACATCACAGACATCATCAGGGTCAACCAGTAGAAATTAAAGGATTTAAATTAGTGTTTCAGTAGGAATGCTTGAACCCAAATAAACACTGTGGGAGGAGGGGCGTGCAGAGTTCTGTGCATCAACTGCTGACTGCTCAGAGTCAGGAAACAAACCATACATATTCTGTTTGCCCCATCTGGGCTATGCCACTATGGTATCTTGCAATACATCCTAACAATTTGGAACCCTATTAAGGTTGGTGCAAAAGTAATTGCAGATTTTGCCATTAAAAGCAATGGACAAAACCACAGTTACTTTCGCACCAATCTATATAGATTGAAACGGGACTGATGGTTCCCTCCCTGGAGTTTCATAAACAGGATGGGAGCCGTCCAGGCAGTTAGAGGGATTATGCTTCCTGGGGGTGGGGGACTAAAATAGAAGTCCACAACAAAACCATTTCCTGGCTGGACGAGGTGGCTCACGCCTGTAATCCCAGTGCTTTGGGAGGCCCAAGGCAGGTGGATCACCTGAGGTTGGGAGCTCGAGACCAGCCCGACCGACGTGGAGAAACCCTGTCTCTACTAAAAATACCAAATTAGCCACGCATGGTCGCGCATGCCTGTAATCCCAGCTACTCAGGAGGCTGAGGCAGGAGAATCGCTTGAACCCAGGAGGCAGAGGTTGCAGTGAGTCCAGATCGCGCCATTGCACTCCAGCCTGGGCAGCAAGAGCAAAACTCTGTCTCAAAAAAATAACAAAAACAAAAACAAAACAAACAAAAAAAAACCCATTTCCTATCATCCAGCAGATACCAAATACAGAGTGTATTCAACCTCAGGCATTTGCTTCCTAACTCCTACAATTTGATCTGTTTCCTTCTACAAAAAAATTACGTGCACAGGGTCAGAAGGGCAGTGAGAAATGAAGAATGTTCCACTTCTATTGTTGCCGGGGAGTTCCTTAATATCCTGCAAAAGCAGGAGTCCTCTGCCAGCTGGTGCCAGCGCTCAAGGCTTTGGCCTGGAATCAATGTGAAACTTCTGTTATCTCTTCCTGCAAATCCAGACGGAGCCCCTGGATCATAAAATAAAAACGGGACCAACGTCCAGGAGTGGCTCCTATTAGGTTGGTGCAACAGTAATTGCAGTTCCTTGGCTGGGTGCAGTGCCCCACGTCTGTAATCCCATCACTTTGGGAGGCTGAGTTGGGTGGATCATCTGAGGTCAGGAGTTCCAGACCAGCCTGGCCAAAATGGTGAAACCCCGTCTCTACTAAAAATATAAAAATTAGCTGGGCATGGCAGCGGGTGCCTGTAATCCCAGGTACTCGGGAGGCTGAGGCAGAGAATTGCTTGAACCTGGGAGGCAGAGGTTGTAGTGAGCCGAGATCGTGCCACTGCACTCCAGCCTGGGCAACAGAGTGAGACTCCGTCTCAAAAAAAAAAAAAAAAGTAATTGCAATGTCATAAATGTAATGGCAAAAACGGCAATTACTTTTCCACCAACCTAATGGAAGTAGATCCTGGTGCCTTGCCCAGGCATGCCATTTATATGTAAACAGAAAGGGCAAAGGTACACAGGGAGATAACTAGATAGCATGAAGCCCTGATCTCAGGTCTTTGTCAGCTTGTGGCAGGTGGAATTAAGCCTATTTAGCAGAAACTCAGAGGCATACTTCCCCTGCTGTACAGCGAACACACGCATTTGTAGAGCTTGGACCACAGATATCAGGGACCGCTGACTTGACATAGCATACAGATGGAAAGTGGGGTGAAAGTCCTTCTTCCAGAGTCTGAAGTTGACCCATGAGCTGTCCGAAGCCAGCAGGCCTGGCCAGGGCTTAACACAGCCTCCCATAATGCACACACAGACTAAATGTTTATTTCTCAACCTACATATCAGCTCTCCACTCTGTGTGGTTTTCAACAGTGAGCATCCAAAAAATCTATCAAATAACCACTCTTCTTACTGTCAAAGTGAATTTTTATCAATAGCAATCTTTTCAGATTTCTCCAGTAAATTGTCTACCAAAGGGAGGGTATAAAACCTTCTGCTATGAACAGTTATCACATAAAGGTATGTATTTCTATCCTGGCCATGTTGTTTGGGTTTGTGTGATCTTTATTGGGCCCCAAGAATATTAGCATCTGACAGTCAGCAAGTTCTCTGAAAAATCAAACTGGAGGCTTGTTGCCAAAGATGGTACCCAAACAGCGATCTAGCCAGTATTTATTCCCTGTGTCATTCCTTCCCCTTGAATCAGGACTGGACCTATGACTAGGTTTTAACCAATAGAAGAAAGCAGAAGTGATGCCTGTGACTCCTAAAGTTAGATCCTAAGAAACATTTAAAGTATCACCTTAAGTCTCTTGGAGCATCCTCACTGGGAGACAGCCATGCTGTAAGGAAGCCCAAGCTGGTCACATGGAGAGGCATCTTTTAATTTTTTTCTTTTATTTTTAGAAATCGGAATGGGGGGAATAAAAGAAATTGGAATATGAGTATGACAGGCATCTTTAAGATACAAATGTCCAACCAGCCCCAAGCTGTTCCAACCTTCAGAGCCAGTGCAAGCCGTGTGAGTGAAGAAGTCTTCAAACAATCCCAGCCCTAGATGTTATCTGGCTGCAGTGTCATGACAGACTCCAAATTAGAACCACTCAGCTGAGCCCAGTAAAGCCCTAGAACCACAGAATTGTGTTTTAAGCCAGGAGTCAGTAAACTACCATATACAAACCAAATCGGGCCCACTACCTTGTTTGGTAAGCAAAGTTTTATTGACACACGGCCACACTCATTCATCGATTTATTGTCTATAATGTTTTCATGCTGTAATGGCAGGGTAGTAGAAACATGGCCTTCAAAGCTGAAAATATTCATTCTCTAGCCCTTCTCAAAAAAAAAAAAAAAAAAAAAAAAAGTCTGCCGTATGGAGTCACAGAACAGAAAACAGTTCTGTGCCCTCCCTTTGCAGGTGGGATGGCAGTGAGGGAGGCTGGACCATGGAAGACCTTGGGTCAGGGAGCCGCCTCACTCCCTACCTCCACCAAAAACAAACAAACAAAAAAAAGTATGCCAAATCTCTATTTTGAGCCATTAAGTTTGGGGGTGGTTTGTTAGGCACCAGTAAAGAAAACAGAACATCAATAATTTCACAACCTGTATTTTGCAACTGAAGGATACTGAAAAATTGATTTCTAAACCAAGTACTATAAAATGTTGCCAGGACCACTTGTTCCTTTGCTAACATTCTTTCCTGGAACAAATGTTCTAAGTTTTCCATTTCCATTAGCAGAATGATGACTCAGCACAAATTCAAAGGACTAAACCTGAGTTTGAATCACAACTAGGTCACTTTTTTTTTTTTTTTTTTTTTTTTTTTTGAGACAGAATCTCACTTTGTGCCCAGGCTGGAGTGCAGTGGCACAATCTCGGCTAACTGCAACCTCCGCCTCCCAGGTTCAAGCGATTCTCCTGCCTCAGCCTCCCGAATAGCTGAGACTACAGGTGTGCACCACCACACCCAGCTAATTTTTGTATTTTGAGTAGAGACAGGGTTTCACCATGTTGACTAGGCTGGTCTTGAACTCAGGTGATCCGCCCACCTCAGCCTCCCAAAGTGCTGGGATTACAAGCGTGAGCCAACACGCCCAGCCACAGCTGGGTCACTTTCTAACTCTGTAACTAAGGATGAGTTAATTAACCGTTTTTTTCCTGCTGGAGAAAAGGGAGCCTAACAGTGTTGTGATTAAGAGCACATGTTCTGGGTTTCAATGTGAGGTAGGAACTTGTTTGCTGTGTGTTCTTGAGTCCACAACCTAACCTCTCTGTGGCTCAGATCCTGCATCTGTAAAATGAGGAAAATAATATTAACTGCTGCCGGGCGCGGTGGCTCACACCTGTAATCCCAGCACTTTGGGAGGCCGAGGTGGGAGGATCACGAGGTCAGGAGTTCGAGACCATCCTGGCCAACATGGTGAAACCCCATCTCTACTAAAAATACAAAAAAAAAAAAAAAAAACAATTAGCCAGGCATAGGTAGTGCACGCCTGTAGTCTCAGCTACTTGGGAGGCTGAGGCAGGAGAATGGCGTAAAACCCAGGAGGTGAAGCTTGCAGTGAGCCGAGATTGCACCACTGCACTCCAGCCTGGGAGACAGAGCGAGACTCTGTCTCAAAAAAAAAAAAAATGAACTGCTTCATAGAGTTCTTAGAAACATTCAAATCATTTAATATTTTGTAAAGTACTTAGAGTGCCTGGCACAAAATAATCTTCATCTAAATGTTTATGGATGAAAAAATACTGACTTTATGGCCAGGCACGGTGGCTCAAGGCTGTAATCCCAGCACTTTGGGAGGCCGAGGCGGGCGGATCACGAGGTCAGGAGTTCGAGACCATCCTGGCCAACATGGTGAAACCCCGTCTCTACTAAAAATACAAAAAAATTAGGCAGGCGTGGTGGCAGGCGCCTGTAGTCCCAGCTACTCAGGAGGCTGAGGCAGGAGAATGGCGTGAACCCGGCAGGCAGAGCTTGCAGTGAGCTGAGATCACGCCACTGCACTCCAGTCTGGGTGACAGAGTGAGAATCCATCTCAAAAAAAAAAGAAAGAAAAAATATTGACTTTAGACCGGGTATGGTGGCTCAAACTTGTAGTCCCAGCACTTGAGAGGCCAAGGCGGGCAGATCACCTGAGGTAAGGAGTTCGAGACCAGCCTGGCCAACATGGTGGAAACCCCATGTCTACTAAAAATACAAAAATTAGCCAGGCATGATGGTGGGGGGCTGTAATCCCAGCTGCTTGGGAGGCTGAAGCACGAGAATGGTTTGAACCAGGAAGTAGAGGTTGCAGTGAGCTGAGATCGCATCGCTGTACCCCAGCCTTGGCGACAGAGCAAAACTCCGTCTCAAAAAAAAAAAAAAGAAAAGAAAAGAAATACTGACTTTAAAAGTTCAAAAGGATCCTTTAAGATCTGTATGTCTCAGTTTCATCGTCTGTAAAATAAAGTAAAATAATTTCTGACCCTTCCCGTGGTCACTGTGAAAACTAAATAACATAATTTGTTGGCAGTATTATTATAATTGTCTTTAAAATACATGATTGCTTATGATATATGATTGCTTTTAGAATTTTATAACCTAGTTTTTGTTTTTTTTGTTTGTTTGTTTGTTTCGAGACGGACTCTTGCTCTGTCCCCCAGGCTGGAGCGCAGTGGCGCGATCTTGGCTCACTGCAGGCCCTGCCTCCCAGGTTCATGCCATTCTCCTGCCTCAGCCTCCCGAGTAGCTGGGACCACAGGCGCTCGCCACCACGCCCGGCTAATTTTTTGTATTTTTAGTAGAGACGGGGTTTCACCGTGTTAGCCAGGATGGTCTCAATCTCCTGACCTCATGATCTGCCTGCCTCGGCCTCCCAAAGTTCTGGGATTACAGGCGTGAGCCACCGTGCCCAGCCTATAATCTAGTTCTTTTAGAAAGAATGAATGTGAAATGGAAATATGTGCCCATGTGAAAGATGGCATCTATTCTAAATGTGCCCCCAGGAGATGAACTGTACCCTTCTCTCTGCTGATGACACCAGCATTCACCCGTCCTCTTTGTCTGAATAACAGCTTTTACATCTAAGACAGTGGTTCTCAACTAGGGGCAATTTTTTTTTTTTTTTTTTTGAGACAGGGTCTCACTCTGTCACCCAGGCTGGAGTGCAGTGGCATGATCTCGGCTCACCGCAACCTCTGCCTCCCAGGTTCAAGTGTTTCTCCTGCCTCAGCCTCCCGAGTAGCTGAGATTACAGGCACCCGCCACCACGCCTGGCTAATTTTTTGTATTTTTAGTAGAGACGGGGTTTCACCATATTGGCCAGACTGGTCTCAAACTCCTGACCCACCTTGGCCTCCCAAAGTGCTGGGATTACAGGCATGAGCCATCGCACCAAAATGGCTAACCAGGGGCAATTTTGAACTTTTTTGGTTGTCACAGCTGGAGAAGGTGCTGCTAGTGGCATCTGGTGGGTAGAGGCCAGGGATGCTGTTAACCATCCTACAGTGCCCAGGATAGCCGCCGACAAGAAAGAATCATCCAGCCCCAAGTGTCCCAGTGCTGAGGCTGAGGTAGAAGATTTAGTCTAGGATAGGCACCCTCTCCTAGGCTTGGGTAGAGGTTCCTCCTTTAGCTTCTTCCAGTCCTTCTGTGTCCTCATCCACTACTTTGAAATAGCCTGGGTTCTCATCTGTCTCCCCAAGAAGTCTGGGGGTTTGGGGGGGTTCTCAGGGACTGGGTCTGTTTTTATATCTCTGTCTCAGCAGCACACTAGGTTTAACCAACAGAAAAAAGCAGAATGCTTTAGCAAAGTAACACAAGAACAGGAAACCAAACACCGCATATTCTCACTTATAAGTGGGAGCTGAACTATGAGAACACAAGGACACGGGGAGGGGAACAACAACACACACACGGGCCTGTTGGGGGCTTGGGGGAGGGAGAGCATCAGGATAAATAGCTAATGCATGTGGGCCTTAATACCTAGGCGATGGGTTGACAGGTGCAGCAAACCACCATGGCGCACATTTACCCATGTAACAAACCTGCATGTCCTGCACATGTACCCCAGAACTTAAAATACAATAAGAATAAAGCTGAATGGACACTTTTCACAAGATGGTGCTGAAAGTGAAGGAAGCTCCTGTCCCTCCTAAAGCCCAAGCCAAAGCGAAGGCTTTGAAGGACAAGAAGACAGTGCTGAAAGGCGTCCACAGGCAGAAAAAAAAAAAAAAAAAAAAAAGATCCGCAGGTCACCCACCTTCCGGAGGCCCAAGACGACGCGACTCCGGAGGCAGCCCAAGTATCCTCGGAAGAGCGCCCCCTGGAGAAACAAGCTTGGCCACTGTGCGATCATCACGTTTCCGCCGACCACTGAGTCCGCCATGAAGAAGACAGAAGACAACACGCTTGCCTTCATTACAGATGTTAAAGCCAACGAGCACCAGATCAAACAGGCTGTGAAGAAGCTCTGATTCGCCCTGACGGAGAGAAGAAGGCACATACATGTTCGACTGGCTCCTGGTTACGGTGCTTTGGATGTTGCCAACAAAATTGGGATCATTTAAACTGAGTCCCGCTGGCTAATTCTAAATACACGTATATCTTTTCACCATTAAAAAAAAGAAGAAGAAGAAGAAGAAGAGGCCAGGCGCGGTGGCTCATGCCTGTAATCCCAGCACTTTGGGAGGCCGAGGTGGGCAGATCACCAGGTCAGGAGATCAAGACCATCCTGGCTAACACAGTGAAACCCCGTCTCTACTAAAAATACAAAAAAATTAGCCGGGCGCAGCGGCGGGCATCTGTAACCCCAGCTACTCGGGAGGCTGAGGCAGGAGAATCACCTGAACCTGGGGAGGTGGAGGTGCCGTCAGCCAAGATCACGTCACTGCACTCCAGCCTGGGCAACAGAGCAAGACTCCATCTCAAAAAAAAAAAAAAAGAAAGAAAAAGAAAAGAAATGCTGATGCTAAGAGCAGCTTCACACAGAAATGCTTGGGTATCTGGCGTGTGTTTCCCTGGCACAGGATTCCACATTGGTTCCTGTTCACTATCCCATTAATGGGGTCAAACATGTCCACTTCCCATTCACTACCCCTACATATTATCTGACCTTTAAACTCCATGAGGCTTTCTATATCTATACCTGTATTTATTTCCATGTGTTATTCCTATGCTATTTCAAGGCTGTTATTGAGGTAGAGGTTAACACTATTGCTCTGTGAATGTTATATTTCAATTGAGCAACTATTATAAGTTGAATTGTGTCCCCAGAAGTATAGATCTAAAGGCTGAGTAAACTCAGGTATTTGTGAAAATGGCCTTATTTGCAGAAAGGGAATTAGCAGAAGTGATCAAGATGAGGTCATTAGTGTGGGCCCTAATCCAATATGGCTGGTGTCCTTATATGAAGAAAAGAGGCTCAGAGACAGACACACAGAAAGGCCACATAATGACAGAGACAGAGATTGGAATGACCCATCTACAAGCCAAGGAGCACAACGATTGTCAGCAACACCCGAAGCCAGGAGAGAGGCATGAAACAGATCCTCCCCTCCAGTCTTCAGAGAGCGCACAACCACGGTGACACCTTGATGTCAGACATCTGGCCTCCAGAACTGTAAGAGAACAAATTTCCATTGTTTTGAGCCACCTTGTTGGTGGGTCTTTGTGACAGCCTCGCTGGGAAATGAATACAGCAACCCTCTAAGCTGCAGAGCATCTTTCAGATGGTCGGAGAACCATGGAGTAGTAAACCCTGTTTTCTAATTCTTGAAACGGGTGGATTATCACTAAGAAAATGTAAGAACCTTTTCTCTATTCCAAAATTACCCTTGCCAGTGCTGGAGACAGTGACTGGTTTTCAGCACCTCCTATTGTTGCAGCCTTTTTTTTTTTTTTTTGACAGAGTCTCACCCTGTCACCAGGCTGGAGTGCAGTGGCGTGATCTTGGCTCACTGCAACCTCTGCCTCCCAGATTCAAGCAATTCTCCTACCTCAGACTCCCAAGTAGCTGGGACTACAGGTGTGTGCCACCACACCCAGCTAATTTTTGTATTTTCAGTAGAGACTGGGTTTCACCATGTTGGCCAGGGTGGTCTCGATCTCTGGATCTTGTGATCCACCCACCTCAGCCTCCCAAAGTGCTGGGATTACAGGCGTGAGCCACTACACCCAGCCCTGTTGCAGCTTTTTCATGACTGATGTTCAGTGAGTGGGAGGGAGTATTGTAGCTCTTCTACTCCCACCACCAGCAAGCTCCAGGTTCTTGTCCCACAACCAAGAAGAATAAGAAACGTCGACACTGGAGACTGAGTAGGGCAGAGTGGGATTTATCATGCGAAAGTCACAGAAAAGCTCTCAACAAGGAGAGGGGACCCGACAAAGAGTTGCTGGCTGCAGGGCTAAGTTCAGTGGTTTTATGGACTGGGAAGTGGGAGGAGTGTGCTAACTGGTCTGTGGGCCACTCAGAAAGACACACAACAGTGAAAAGAGCCAATTAGAGGCTGAGGTGAAGGCTTGGCCTGCAACCAATTAGGGGCTGGAGGGATGTTACATTTTATGCAAATGAGGATTTTGCCCACGGCCAATCACAGAAAGATAAGTGTATGTAAAATAGGTGAAAGGTAAGGATCAATCCGGAGGAAGCATGTGAAATGAGACAAACATGCATCAAAGGGAGGAAAATGTGTCCAAAAAAGGAATGGAATTTGTTCATCTAGGTTCACAGAGTAGGTATTTCCATTCAAGGACACAGGCTGTTTCTTATCTAGGGCCTGTAGCTTGATATTCAGGCTGTTCTTGATTTGAAGAAATTTTGCTGATGTGAGCTCTTTCTTATCTGGGGCCTGCAGCTAGATTTTCAGGCTGTTCTTGGTTTGAAGGAGTTTTACCAAGGACTCACCCTAACTGCCTGTCTGAGCACTTTCTTCCTACCTTCCTTCCTGGGGGGACATTGACATCTTCTCCCAGGTCAGCTCCTCAGAGGCCTCACTCTGGGCCACAGTTGAAGTGATTCTTCCAGCTCCAGAGATTACTGCCAGACATGGAAAGAACCCAAACCAGATGCTGGAGATAAGATCTCAGGAGCTCATCCCAGCCAATCTGCCAGTGCCCATGTGGAGCCATGTTTGGGTTTTATCTATTCATTTTATTATGAAATGTCTCACACATATAGAAAAGCATGTAAACAGGCTTCGCACGGTGGCTCAGGCCTGTAATCCTAGCACTTTGAGAGGCCGAGGCGAGCAGATCACTTGAGGTCAGAGATTTGAGACCAGCTTGGCCAATATGGCAAAACCCCATCTCTACTAAAGATACAAAAATTAGGTGCCTACCTGTAATCCCAGCTACTCAGGAGGCTGAGGCAGGAGAATCACTTGAATCCGGAAGGCGGAGGTTGCAGTAAGCCGAGATCACGCCATTGCACTCCAGCCTGAATAACAGAGTGAGACTCTGTCTCAAAAAAAAAAAAAAAGAAAAGAAAAGCGTGTCAACAAAACTCTTTAAGGCTATCATTTTGCCCTAAGTCTTCAGATAAAGACTCCAGTGAGAAAGTCAAAACACAATTGAGGCTTCTTCTAAAGTCTTTCCTGAGTCTGTTGCTCTGCTCCCCTTTCCAGAGGTGAAATTGTTCTGCAGCTTCCTGCCCGTGGTGTTTACGATCATGGCACCTCTCCCCACTGCTCTGTGCCTGTGAACATGGCCTGAGCACCATCTCTTCAAAATTAGGAATCTGCTTGTTCCTCTAACATTCTGTGCTGAGTGTGGGCGGGCTGACAGATGTAAGTCCCATTCATTCATTCAACTATAGTGTCATATTCCACATATTCTATAACTTATCCTGTGTTTTAATCATTCATTCCCAAATTCAACTGGTTTCCCATTTTTCACAGTTGCAATGTTGAAATACACATTTTTTTTCAAGTTTCCTTGTGCATGTATGAAAATATCTCCAAGGACATATATCTCTGCAAGTTTCAACTCCAGTTACTTTCTGAAACTCTCCTCCAATACCACCATGCAAATGAACAGATCCACCAAATTCGAACAGCCTGACCAACAGGTAGTATCGTCCCATTTTTTTCTTCCAGCGTATAAGAAGTGATAACCTACATGCGTTACTGTGATTTTGATTTGTATTTCCCTGATTACAAGTATGATTAATAATCAATTGTATGGTTTAATGGCCCTTTTATTTCCCTTTTCTGTCAAATAATAATATCCTTTGTCCTTTCTAAAAAGATGAATAAGTATGGCCAGGCGTGGTGGCTCATGCCTGCAATTCTTTCGGAGGTCAAGGCAGGTGGATCACCTGAGATCCGGAGTTCTAGATCTGCCTGGCCAATATGGTGAAACTCCATCTCTACTAAAAGTACAAAAATTAGTTGGGCATGGTGGCGCACCTTTGTAATCCCAGCTGCTTAGGAGGCTGAGGCAAGAGGTTCACTTGAACTGGAGAGGCGGAAGTTGCAGTGAGCTGAGATTGCACCACTGGCACTCCAGCCTGGGCAAGAGAGTGAGACTCCATCTCAAAATAAAATAAAATAAATAATAGGCCGGGCGCAGTGGCGCACGCCTGTAATCCCAGCACTTCGGGAGGCCGAGGTGGGCGGATCTCGAGGTCAGGAGATCGAGACCATCCTGGCTAACATAGTGAAACCCCGTCTCTACTAAAAATACAAAAAATTAGCCAGGTGTGGTGGTGGGTGCCTGTAGTCCCAGCTACTCGGGAGGCTGAGGCAGAATGGCGTGAACCCAGGAGGCGGAGCTTGCAGTGAGCCAAGACGGTGCCACTGCGCTCCAGCCGGGCTACAGAGCGAGACTCCGTCTCAAAAATAAATAAATAAATAAATATAAAAGTTTAAAAAACAGATGTAAGTATTTAAAGCTAAAGTATTATCTCTAAGATTTGTCTGTGTTTCACAAATGTTGATATGTTTTGTTTTCATTTTTATTCAGTTAAAAACCCTTCTTAATTTCTAATTACTTCTTTGACCCATGGGTTATTAAGATACATGTTGTTTAATTTAAAAGTATTTGGGGTCGGGCACAGTGGCTCACGCCTGTAATCCCAGCACTTTGGGCAGCCAAGGGAGGTGGATCACTTGAGGCCAGGAGTTCGAGACCGGCCTGGCCAACGTGGTGAAACCCTGTCAGTGCTAAAAATACAAAAATTAGCCAGGCATGGTGGCAGGTGCCCAGCTCCTCGGGAGGCTGAGGCAGGAGAATCACTTGAACCCAAGAGATGGAGATGGCAGTGAGTTGAGATTGTGCCACTGCACTCTAGCCCAGGCGACAGAGCAAGACTCTATCTCAAAAAAAAAAAAAGCTACATTATAGGATAAAAATCACAACTTAGTAAAATACTAAGTGTGCAACTTTATACAGGTACTAAATTAGCTTTCCTAGTGGAGAACAAGTATAGCTATAATCCAGGACAGAGCATGAACTGGAGCATCAATACGAAGGATTGTATTCCAGCAGCGAGCACAGCCCCTGGTGCATCTGTAAATGCTTCGCAAGCACACCCCCTGGTGTATCTGTAAATGCTATAGTCCCATACAGAGCATGAACTCGGTGTCACCTGAGTTAACTGTCATCAAGTACAGAGGGTTCAGAATGTTACTGACACAGGGTAGCTCTCGATAATTATTGTTCATTCACGGTGTCATAATTATTATCACTATGTAGAGTTATTTGGTAATATCGAGGAATGAACCAAAGGTAGTGAAACCCTTAACCATTTGATAAAGTTTAACCATTTATCTTGTTGTAGAGATCATTCTATCTGCTTAGATAGAGCACATGTGCAACCTCAGGTCTTTGCTGGCGAAATTCCGCTCATCTCTGAGAGATAACATTAGATGTAGCCTATTTCATCTTTCTCCCCTAAACGTACAAAAAGGTCAACAAATGAGTGAGACTCAGATTTATGGATTGATTATCAGCGCAAGGTGTGACACAGAAGTCCTCAGTCTATTCACCTAGCCCGGAACTGACGGGAAAAAGGGATGGTAAATGTTTTCTTGATCATCAAATATTCTTTTATTTATTTATTTATTTATTTATTTTTGAGCTAGAGTCATGCTCTGTCGCCCAGGCTGGAGTGCAGTGACATGATCTTGGCCCACTGCAACTTCTGCCTCTGGGGTTCAAGCGATTCTCCTGTCTCAGCCTCCCCAGTAGCTGGGATTACAGGCACCTGCCACCACACCCAGCTAATTTTTTTTGTATTTTTAATAGAGATAGGGTTTCGCCATGTTGGCCAGGCTGGTCTCGAACTCCTGACATCAAGTGATCCACCTCAGGCTTCCAAAGTGCTGGGATTACAGGCGTGAGCCACTGAGCCAGGCTGACCATCGAATATTCTAATTTAAACATTGCTACCTTCAAATTTGGGGGTTAGAGCATTCATTAGATGATATTCATTTTAGCTTAGGGAAGCCCAGGGGGAAACGGTGGAAACTAGATGGTTCTATAAGTCCTCCTAGCATCTGGAGGCCATGCATTCAGTGGACACCCTCCCTCTGGCTTGCTGTTTGAACAAGTGAAGCCAGGGGTCCTCTGAGCCCTCCACTGGGAAATAAAAGAGCTGGACCAAGGAAATAATCGTGCTTGTTGGGATATTCAGTGTGGTCAAGATGAGAATTTTCTTAACTCAGTCCCTAACACTGAAAGTACATAATGGATGCCCGGTATGTTAATGGCCATACAGAAAACAAGACTGGGTCCTGTAGTCCAGTTATAGTTGAGTGTAAATCCACCCTCCAACTGTGTGGCAAAAACAAGTTCTTGACCTTCTTACTCAAAGAGGTTACAGTCTATAGTTTATCAGTTTCCTTCCAGCTTGTTATGATTACAGGATACCTGTTATTTACTTTTACATTACAATATCTTCAAACTTAAAGACATCTTACCAAAAACAAACAAACAAAAAAACAAAAAAATAGCAAAAGATTCTTGTATGCAAGTCAAACGCTGACCAATTGTAATTTTTTTTTCTTTTTTTTTTTTTTTTGAGATGGAGTCTCGCTCTGTCACCCGGGCCGGAGTGCAGTGGTGCGATCTCGGCTCATTGCAACCTCCGCCTCCCGGGTTCAAGCAATTCTCCTGCCTCAGCCTCCCAAGTAGCTGGGATTACAGGCGCCCGCCACCAAACCCAGCTAATTTTTGTATTTTTAGTAGAGATAGGGTTTCACCTTGTTGGCCAGGCTGGTTTTGAACTCCTGACCTCAGATGATCCACCCACCTCAGCCTCCCAAAGTGGTGGGGTTACAGGCGTGAGCCACTGCACCCAGCCCAATTGCAATATTTTGCAAACATTTGCTAGATGATCTCTCTTTCTCTCTCATAGATAATATTAATTTTTTCCCTAACCATTTGAGAGTAAGTTGCAGATATTCATTTTCTTTTATTTCTCAAAACTTCAGTGTATATTGTCTAAGGACGAGGATATATCCTGTATAACATCAGTAAAAGTATAAAAATCAGGGAATCCAACAGTGACACAGTCTTGTTAACTAAATCTATGTTGCATATTCAAATTTGGCCAAATTTCCCAATAATAAAGTTATAACATGCTTGTGTATGTGTGGTCTAGGGTTCACATTATATTTGGTTTACATGTTCCTTTAATCTGGAACATGTATGTACTCAACTTGTATTTTTCCTCATAAGAATTTCACAATTTAGGCTGGACACGGTGGCTCACGCCTGTAATCCCAGCACTTTGGGGGGCCAAGGCGGGCGGATCACGAGGTCAGGAGATCGAGACCATCCTGGCTAACACGGTGAAATCCCGTCTCTACTAAAAAAATACACAAAATTAGCTGGGCGTGGTGGCAGGCACCTGTAGTCCCAGCTACTCGGGAGGCTGAGGTGGGAGAATGGCGTGAACCCAGGAGGTAGAGCTTGCAGTCAGCTGAGATCGTGCCACTGCACTCCAGCCTGGGCAACTGAGCACGAGACTCCGTTTCAAAAAAAAAAAAATTTCACAATTTAAAAAGTACAGGCCCGTCATTTTGCAGACTGTCCCTCATTTGGGGTTCATATAATGTTATCTCACTAATATATTCAGGCCTAGAGTTTATGTTTAAAATATGGCCACATAGAAAGGGAAGAGGGAGAAAAGTCAAGTGACCTCTGGTAACCAAGGTCAACATCATTAGTGCCAGGTCATGTTGCTAATAAGTCCCCTTGATATGGTGTGATGATCATGGTATTTTACCTCTGTGACCTTCCTCTCCAAAACCCACGAACCCATTTGTTGGATGAGAAAATGTGCAATAAATCCCAAAGGAGGAACATTGTACAAAATGCATTACCAGTGTTCTTCAAAACCATCAAGCTCATCAAAAATGAGGAAGGTCGGCCGGGCGCGGTGGCTCGCACCTGTAATCCCAGCACTTCTGGAGGCTGAGGCGGGTGGATCACGAGGTCAGGAGTTTGAGACCAGCCTGGCCAACATGGTGAAACCCCGTGTCTACTAAAAGTACAAAGTTTAGCCAGGAGTGGTGGTGGGTGCCTGTAATCCCAGCTACTCAGGAGGCTGAGGCAAGAGAATCGCTTGGACCCAGCAGGCGGAGGTTGCAGTGAGCCAAGATCACGCCATTGCACTCTAACCTGGGTGACAAGAGCAAGATTCCATCTCAAAAAAATAAATAAATAAAATCAAAACAGTAAAACCTGGGATTATATATCCCTGATAGATATTCACACTTGAACCATAGTTACTATAAAATGCAAAAATTCTTAATACTGTTATTCTTTGCACTTTTTCTTAATCATTTTATATGTATATGTTGCTTAGGTTGTTTTGTACAGATGTGGGCCACCATTGCAACAAAACAAATTCTTTTTGCTCTAAAATATTTATAAAGAAAATACTTAAATGCGATGTATAGGGTGGTAATAAGGGAAAAATCAAGTATTATAAACAAGAATGAAGGCTTTTTTTCTTTCCTTTTTTTTTTTTTTTTTTTTTTTTGAGACGGAGTCTCGCTCTGTCACCCAGGCTGGAATACAGTGGCAAGATCTCGGCTCACTGCAAGCTCCACCTCCCGGGTTCACACCATTCTCCTGGCTCAGCCTCCCGACTAGCTGGGACTACAGGCGCCTGCCACCATGCCCAGCTAATTTTTTGTATTTTTAGTAGAGACGGGGTTTCACCATGTTAGCCAGGATGGTCTCCATCTCCTGACCTCGTGATCCGCCCGCCTCAGCCTCCCAAAGTGCTGGGATTACAGGCGTGAGCCACCGCGCCGCGCCTAGCCCAAGAATGAAGGTTTTTGTAAAGATTTCTGTTCAGTGTTTTGCAAGGTAAAATTCTAGGCACGTTTTCCCTGAAGTTATGTGTATGTGAGTATTCTCATTCTTCCCAACTTGCCTTTGAAGAGTGAAAAACCATTATTATCAAGTAGACTTCTATTCAGTTTTTGCTCCTGCCCTGCTGTTTATCCCTTAAGAATGAGTTTCTTGGACTTTTCCAATATGTGATTTTTTTTTTCACATTTAGAATGGTGATTTTAAATGTGTGAGTGCATGCATTATCTTATCTCAGATATTTGCACCCCCAATCTACCCCCATCTCCCTAAAGCTAGAACACTGCCAACTGATCTGTTGTATAGGTCCTTTAGAAACACATAATTAGGCCGGGCATGGCGGATCACGAGGTCAGGAGATCCAGACCATCCTGGCTAACACGGTAAAGCCCCGTCTCTACTAAAAATACAAAAAATTAGCTGGGCGTGGTGGCGGGCACCTGTAGTCCCAGCTACTCTGGAGGCTGAGGCAGGAGAATGGTGTGAACCCAGTAGGCAGAGCTTGCAGTGAGCCAAGATCGCGCCACTGCACTCCAGCCTGGGCAACAGAGCGAGACTCCGTCTCAAAAAAAAAACGTAATTAACACTTAAGGTTGGGTGCTGCCAATTCTTTGTGAAAATCCAAATATTGTTAAGGAAACAGGGAGATGCCACTACCTCTTGATTTTCCGTCTAGAAACATACATGTTTATGTAAACAAATCTTTCCATATTCATCGTGACTTTTCAAGTATTTGAGCCTAAAGATTTTCATCTCACATTTTTATACCTGTTTAAATTGTTCACAATTATTACATACACATCAGCCATCAACTAAAGTTGTACTTTAAAAGTTTACTACAATATGTACATTGCTGATATTTGTACTTGCTCTTTTTTTCTCTAGAGTGGAGGTAAAATTGTGTGATATTTCAGAAATACAGATAAACGATTCAAAAAGTCTCAGGGAGAATAATGTTTCTTTGATCAAGTCTTGCCTATATTTTCCTGATAGCGTATGACAAATGTTTCTAACGTAACAAGGTGAGAACAGATAAAGATTGTATGGTCTTTTGGATTTGGAGAGAAATATTTTAATTTTTAAATGCAGTTACAAATTATAATGTATTCATATTTGTACTTTCTGTTAAAATGCACGGTTGCAGGATTATTTAGATTTTGTGTTTATTCTTGATGAAAAGCTTTGTTCTTGTTTTTAAGTTTGCACTCAAACCTTAAGAAATAAATTCACCCATATTATCAAAAAAAATATTTGTCCTCGTGTTTGTTATTTGATCTTGCAGTTCACTCTCATGAACGCAAGCTCAGATGACCCCTAAAATGGTCTCTAGATAAGTTCATGATTGCTCAATATCTTCAATCTTTTGAGTATGGGTCACATTATACCTCTCTTTATCAGCAAGTAAACTTTACAACAAACATGTGACATGCTGGGACAAGGTTAAAGATCGTTTTATCCTTGCTGTAAAAGCTGATCTGCTGGTAGCTGCCACAGCCTCCAGCGGTGGCTACAGTTGAAACCCTAACACCACGCAGGAAGAGGTCATCATCATGTCGGATGATTTCTTATGGTTTGAAGGCATAGCTTTCCCTACTATGGGTTTCAGATCCGAAACCTTAAGAAAAGTACGTGATGAGTTCGTGATAACGGATGAAGATGTAATAATATTGACTTACCCCAAATCAGGTAAGGAGGCAGAATCGCGAACTGAGAAAGGCTGTGGTTGTGTTCCTGTCCATTCAGTGCATGATTGGAGTTCTTCCTTTATGTCAGACAGTGTACAATGCTTTAAGGGGAAGAGAGGAATGCCCTATACCATTGACAATCAGAGAAAAGGATTTAGTCAGGAAATTACACAGTAGGATAAGTGTTCAGAGGGGCAATCTAAGGTATTAGGAAAATCCACAGGAGTGAATCCCAAGGCAAATTCAGGTGTTTGGTGGCAGTGGGAGGGAGGATGGCTGAGGATGACCAGTGATGTCCTGAAAGAAGGAATAGCATTGAAATGGAAATGGAAAGAATGAGTATGAAATTACTTGGTGGGGAGGGTTATTTTCAGATGGGAGAATCATCAGGGCAATGGCCAGGAACCACAAAAGAGCCAGGCAATCTCAAGGGGTTGAAAGATGAGGATCACATGTCTCTGGGAGCGGGTCTGTGGGCGGAGGGTGGTAAGAGCACTGCAGATGGGGTGAGGATTGAGGCTGAAGACATTGGAAGTGGCATGGCCCTGAGAGGCCAAGAGCAATGGGAACGTAATAAGAGGGATTTCAACAAATAGCCAAAAGATGGAAGCAACCCAGATATCCACTGACAGGTGAGTGAATAAGCAAAATGTGGTATATAGATATAATGGAATGTTACTCATCCTTGAGAAGGAAGAAAATTCTGATGCATGATACAACAGCTATAAACATCAAGGACATCATGCTAAATGAAATAAGCCAGTCACAAAAATACAAATACTGTGTGATTCCACCTACATAAGGTACCTAGAGTCATCAAGTGCATAGAAACAGAAAGTACAGTGGTGGCTGCCAGGGGCTGAAGAGAAGGGTAAATGGGGAGTTGGTGCTGGCTCTGCATAGAGTTTCGGTTTTGCAACACAAAAATCCTCTGGAGATTGGTTGAGCAGCACTGGGAATATACTTAACACTTAACACTACAAAACTGTAAAAGTGGTTGACAGGCTGGGCATGGTGGCTCATACCTGTAATCCCAGCACTTTAGGAGGTCAAGGCAGGTGGATTGCCTGAGGTCAAGAGTTCGAGACCAGCCTGGCCAACATGGCAAAACCCCGTCTCTACTAAAAATACAAAAATTAGCCAGGCGCTGTGGCGCACGTCTGTAGTTCTAGCTACTCGGGAGGCTGACCAAGACAATCACTTGAACCCAGGAGATGGAGGTGGCAGT
Organism: Nomascus leucogenys; assembly: GCF_006542625.1. Lineage (NCBI taxonomy): Eukaryota > Metazoa > Chordata > Mammalia > Primates > Hylobatidae > Nomascus > Nomascus leucogenys. The sequence goes on along the minus strand of NC_044397.1, from coordinate 90,632,763 downwards.
GAGCCAAAATCATGCCACTGCACTCCAGCCTGGGCGACAGAGCAAGACTCTGTCTCAAAAAAAAAAAAAAAAAGTGGTTGAGAGCTGGCTGCAGTGGCTCACGCCTGCAATCCCAGTGCTTTGGGAGGGCAAGATAGGCAGATCGCTTGAGGTCAAGAGTTCAAGACCAGCCTGGGCAACATAGCAAGGCCTGGTCTCTACAATAAAATTTTTTTAAAAAATTAGCCCAGTACGATAGCACATGCCTGAGGTCTCAGACACTTGGGAGGCTGAAGCAGGAGGCCGAAGTACGAGGATCACTTGAGCCCCAGAGTTCAAGGCTGCAGTGGGCTATAATTGCACCACTGCACTCTAGCCTGGGCTACAGAGGGAGATCTCATCACTAAAAAAAAAGAAAAAAAAAAGGCCGGGCGCAGTGGCTCACGCCTGTAATCCCAGCACTTTGGGAGGCCGAGGCAGGCAGATCATGAGGTCAGGAGATCGAGACCATCCTGGCTAACACGGTGAAACCCCGTCTCTACTAAAAATATTAAAAAAAAAAAAAATCAGCCGGGCATGGTGGTGGGCGCCTGTAGTCCCAGCTACTTGGGAGGCTGAGGCAGGAGAATGGCATGAACCCGGAAGGCAGAGCTTGCAGTGAGTCGAGATCACGCCACTGCACTCCAGCCTGGGCGACAGAGCAAGACTCTGTCTCAAAATAAATAAATTAATTAATTAATTAATTAAGGTTGAGATGGTACTTTGTTGTTGTTTTTTTCTTTTTGAGACTGAGTCTCACTCTGTTGCCCAGGCTGGAGTGCAGTGGCACGATCTCAGCTCACTGCAACCTCCGCCTCCCAGGTTCAAGCAATTCTATGCCTCAGCCTCCCAAGTAGCTGGGATTATAGGCACCCGCCACCACACCTGGCTAATTTTTGTATTTTTAGTAGAGACGGGGTTTCACCATCTTGGCCAGGCTAGTCTTGGACCCCTGACCTCATGATCACCTGCCTCGGCCTCCCAAAGTGCTGGGATTATAGGCGTGAGCCACCGTGTCTGGCTGAGATGGTACATTTTATATTTTTTTCCTTCTTTTTCCAGGAACAAACTGGTTGGCTGAGATTCTCTGCCTGATTCACTCCAAGGGGGATCCCAAGTGGATCCAATCTGTGCCCATCTGGGAGCGATCACCCTGGGTAGAGAGTGAGATTGGGTATAAAGCACTCAGTGAAAAGGAGGGTCCACGTTTCTTCTCATCCCACCTCCCCATCCAGTTATTCCCCAAGTCTTTCTTCAGTTCCAAGGCCAAGGTCAGTGCATAATGGTTAAGACGTGTTTGATCAATGCCTTTCAAACACTGATGTGCGTATAAGTCATCTGGAGATCTTGCTGAAATGCATTCTCCTTCAACAGGTCTGTGTTATTGAGACTTGAGATTCCGTATTAGGTGACACCTTTGTGGCTGCTCCCAGAACTGTCCTTGAGTTCAAGGGTATAGACCATTCCACAGATGACCCCAGCCAGATTTAAACCAGGGATAGGGTGAAACAATAAGCCAGAATCTTAGAAAACCATGTTCTAAGCCCAATCAGAATGTATAGCCATATTATATACTAGATAACCGCCTTTGGTTGCCCTAAAAATTAATTAGCCAATCTGAATTCAGCAAATGCTTCCTGCCACATAAAAGACGCAGAGGTGTTCCTATGGGAAGCAGCATGTTCATCAATCAATGTCTGTATCCAGGGTGACTGCCCCGGTGCCATGACTGGGCTCTGTACCCACTTCATCTTACTGTGTGTAAATATGTGTTGGTATCAGCAGCCTTATGCATCTCCCATGGGGCTGAGGGGTGATCACGAGAGGGACAAGGCATATCCAGGACCTCGCATGGCTCAGACTGCTTCTAGAATCATACTTTCCTGGAAGGTGTTTATTGGTGTGTGAATTATTATCATTATTATTATTTTTGAGACAGAGTCTCATTCTGTCACCCAGGCTGGAGTGCATTGGTGCGATCTCGGCTCGCTGCAACCTCCACCTCCCCAGGTTCAAGTGATTCTCTTGCTTCAGCCTCCTGAGTAGTTGGGACTAGAGGTGTGCGCCACCATGCCTGGCTAATTTTTGTATTTTTAGGAGACACAGGGTTTCACTATGTTGGCCAGGCTGGTCTCGAACTCCTGACCTTGAGTGATTCGGCCTCCCAAAGTACTGGGATTACAGGCCTGAGCCACCATGCCTGGCCCAAAGGACAAAGTAATGTCTCTGAAATGTATCCATGATCTTGGGCGTTGTATATGGATAATATTGCTATATATCTATGAATGTAGCTTAACTTATGAATTCATTTTCCTATTAATGATCTTTAAACCACAGTACACAAATATACATCACTCACCTTTGGAAACCTTCCATGTTCTTCCCATTGTGAGCAGACTGTAATATCCCAGAGGGAAGGAACGATGCTTCCTTCTTCCGTTGATATATTCCCAGTGCAGTGACTACTTCATAGGCACGTTAAATTTGATTAGTGAATGCAGTAAGTAATTTGTTTAAAGAATTCATTGATACTATTAGGCATTATCCAAGAATTGGCTTTTTCTCCATTTTTGTGAAGATCAAAAAGAGTGAGGATTGACTGTATTGATTTTTCATTCTCCCATTTTTCCATTTAAGGTGATTTATCTCATGAGAAATCCCAGAGATGTTTTGGTGTCTGGTTATTTTTTCTGGAATCACATGAAGTTTATTAAGAAACCAAAGTCATGGGAACAATATTTTGAATGGTTTTGTCAAGGAACTGGTGAGTGTTTTGCAAAATATGGGGGTGCTTGGAGTCTTCTATCGGACCTCATTTGACACCCAGCCTCACATCTTTACGTCTCACCAACCCATGGGTTGAAAGGCTCCACCACCCCTGGAGGCCAAACCTGCTAAGTTCACTTACTCTCCCGCATAGCAGCAGAACCCTAGCCGGCGCCTCGGCTTGCCCCATGATAAACCATCCTAGCTATTTTCTAAGTCTCTAGAGCCTCCAATACTAGCACAGGAAACATATTCTCCTCTACTCTCCTAATGTGTAGATTTCTGGAAGTTAGCTTTTCACTGGCTTCTGGGATAACACAATCCTGACCTTATGCCATTTTTTTCTGATGCTTCTTTCCAAAACCCTCTTAATATTCTGTTTCTATCTGTCTCAGAACTGTTTGCATGACTCTAGGATCACTATACATTTAGTTATGCAGAATTTCTGGGCTTTTTCAGTACTTTCCATTTTGCAATTGATCTCAAAACCCTCTGAGCCTCTATCTCAGCTGTGATGTGTCTCTCAGCAATACACCAGGTACAGATACCTCCATTAGAGAGAGCCACCAATGCCTCTAATTCAGTACGCTCAAATTTGAACACCTTTCTGGCCAGGCGCGGTGGCTCACACCTGTAATCCCAACACTTTGGGAGGCCGAGGCGGGTAGATCACCTGAAGTCAGGAGTTCGAGACCAACCTAGCCAACATAATGAAACCCCGTCTCTACTAAAAATACAAAAAATTAGCCGGCCATGGTGGCTCATGCCTGCAATCCCAGCACTTTGGGAGGCCAAGGCAGGTGGATCACCTGAGATCAGGAGTTCGAGACCAGCCTGGCCAACATAATGAAACTATCTCTACTAAAAATACAAAAAATTAGCCGGGCGTGGTGGTGGGTGCCTGTAATCCCAGCTACTCAGGAGGCTGAGCCACGAGAATCGCTTGAACCCGGGAGGCAGAGGTGGCAGTGAGCCAAGATCATGCCACTGCACCCCAGCCTGGGCAACAAAATCAAAACTCCATCTCGAAAAAAAAAATTTGAACATCTTTCTTCCACGGCCTAAACTGCATGTGGTTTATCTTACTCCAACCTTCACACAAAGGTTAGCATGAGTCTAATATTTCATAAGCATCCTCTTTTCCCATCCCACTCCCCTAGGCCCCTCACCACTTTCCTATCTCTAATTATTAATTAAATCCTACCATCTTGATTAATATCTTCATTCTGGTCTCAGGACTTTGGGAGCCCGAGGCAGGCAGATCACCTGAGGTCAGGAGTTCAAGACCAGCCTGGCCAACATGGCAAAGCCCCATCTCTACTAAAAGTACAAAAAATTAGCCGAGTGTGGTGGCATGTGCCTGTAGTCTCAGCTACTTGGAAGGCTAAGGCAGGAGAATCTCTTGAATCTAGGAGGCAGAGGTTGCAGCGAGCCGAGATCGCTCCATGGCACTACAGCCTGGGTGACAGAGTGAGACTCTGTGTCAATAATAATAATAATAATAATAATAATAATAATAATAATGTATTCCATACTTGACAATTGCTAAGGGAGACCATCTTAAATGTTCTCACCGCCCTGACAAAAAATGGCAAGTATATGAGGAAATGAATATGTTAATTAGCTTGATTCTGTCTGACATGGTTAGGCTTTGTGTCCCCACCCAAATCTCATCTCGAATTGTAATCCCCATAATCCTCACATGTTATAGGAGGGACCTGGTGGGAAGTGACTGGATCATAGCAGTGGTTTCCCCCATGCTGTTCTCATGACAGTGAGTGAGTTTTCACGAGATCTGATGGTTTTATTTATTTATTTATTTATTAGAGCTTTAGGTTTTTTGTTTTTTTTTTTTTGAGACAGAGTCTTGCTCTGTCACCCAGTCTGGAGTGCAGTGGTGCGATCTCAGCTCACTGCAAGCTCCGCCTCCCAGGTTCACGCCATTCTCCTGCCTCAGCCTCCCGAGTAGCTGGGACTACATGCTTCCACCACCACGCCCGGCTAATTTTTCTATATTTTTAGTAGAGACAGGGTTTCACTGTGTTAGCCAGGATGGTCTCGATCTCCTGACCTCGTGATCCACCCGCCTCGGCCTCCCAAAGTGCTGGGATTACAGGCGTGAGCCACCGTGTCCGGCCTAGGTTTTTTTTTTAATTTTTTTTTATTATTATACTTTAAGTTCTAGGGTACATGTGCACAACGTGCAGGTTTGTTACATATGTATACATGTGCCGTGTTGGTGTGCTGCACCCATTAACTCGTCATTTACATTAGGTATATCTCCTAATGCTATCCCTCCCCCCTCTCCCCACCCCATGACAGGGCCCGGTGTGTGATGTTCCCCACCCTGTGTCCAAGTGTTCTCATTGTTCAGTTCCCACCTATGAGTGAGAACATGCGGTGTTTGGTTTTCTGTCCTTGTGATAGTTTGCTCAGAATGATGGTTTCCAGCTTCATCCATGTCCCTACAAAGGACATGAACTCATCCTTTTTTATGGCTGCATAGTATTCCATGGTGTATATGTGCCACATTTGAGATCTGATGGTATTATAAGTGTCTGGCATTTCCCCTGCTGGCGCTCACTTCTCCCTCCTGCCACCTTGTGAGGAAGTTGCCTTGCTTCCCCTTCCTCCATGATTGTAACTTTCCTGAGGTTCCCCCAGCCACGCTGAACTATGAGTCAATTAGACCGCTTTCCTTTGTGAATTACCCAGTCTTGGGCAGTTCTTCATAGCAGTGTGAAAACTGACTAATACACTGTCATTCCACAGTGTATGCATATATCAAAACATCTGTTATATACTGTAAATATATACCATTTGTTGGTCCCCTTTGACCAAGTTTCATTCAAGTTTTATTTGTCAATCATACATTAACAAGCCGGTGGGGGAGTGAACATAATAGATTGGATGCCTGCTCTCACAAAATTTGTAACCTATCACTTTTTCTGCCACCCCATGCAGTGGTATATGGGTCATGGTTTGACCACATTCATGGCTGGATGCCCATGAGAGAGGAGAAAAACTTCCTGTTACTGAGTTATGAGGAGCTGAAACAGGTAATCCCATCATTTTTAGAGTCAGTGCACACCCTCTCACCACCATCCTTACTTTCCTTAAATTCCCTCCATCCCGCTGTGTCTTCATTCCACCCTCTCAGTTAAAGTGGAGCCTGGTGAAGAATCACAAAGCATGGGCTTAACTCCCTGGTCTTCATTGCCCTGTTTCCGGTTGACCCTTGCCCAAGCTTCATGCTCTTTATTTTATCTTAAAACATCTAAGCCAGGCACGCTGGCTCACGCCTGTAATCCCAGCACTTTGGGAGGCCGAGGTGGGTGGATCACAAGGTCAGGATTCAAGGCCAGCCTGGACAAGATGATAAAACCCCATCTCTACTACAAATACAAAAATTAGCCGGGTGCAGTGGTGAGCGCCTGTAATCCCAGCTACTCGGGAGGCTGAGGCAGGAGAATCACTTGAACCTGGGAGGTAGAGTTTGCAGTGGGCCGATATGCCGAGATCGTGCCACTGCACTCTAGCCTGGGCGACAGAGCACGACTCTGTCTCAAAAAAAAAAAAAAAAATCTAGGGAGCTTTTTTGGCACCGGGTGCAGTGGCTCACACTTGTAATCCCAGCACTTTGGAAGGCCAAGGTGGGAGAATCACTTGAGGCCAGGAGTTTGAGACCAGCAAGATTCCAGTCTACAAAACAGCAAGACTCCAGTCTACAAAAGAAAAAAAAAATTAGCCAGATATGGGGGTGCACACTTTTAACTCCAGCTACTCGGGAAGCCAAGGCCAGAGGAATTACTTGAGCCCATTAATTCGAGGCTGCAGTGAGCTATGATCGCACCACTGCACTCCAGCCTGGGGCAGCAGAGCAAGACTCCGGCTCTAAAAATAAAAATAAGGAGCATATTCCATGCATTGAGGCAGAGTGTGGTGTCTCCTGCTAGCACTGGTGTATGTAAAAATTTCTCTGGGCGAGACCTATGGTGCTGCTGATAACCAAGCGTTAATTTTTGTATTTTTTGTAGAGACAGGATCTCACTATATTGCCCGGGCTGGTCTAAAACTCCCGGACTCAAGTGATCGGCCTGCCTTAGCCTCCCAAAGTGCTGGAATTACAGGCAGGAGCCACGGCACCCAACCCATCCTTGCATCTTTTACATACTTCATGCCCTCTCTTCTTTACCTTTTTTTCTTTCTTTCTCCTAATTGCATTCAACTCAATCTCTTCTCACATCTGCATGTTGTTCCTCTCTTCTTCCTCCTCCTCCTCATTCTGCAGTTCCCTCCTTCTCATCTTACTTGTTTCTATTGTCTTTTTTTTTGTTTTGTTTTGTTTTTTTTGACAAGGTCTCACTCCCTCACCAGGCTGGAGTGCAGTGGCGTGATCTCAGCTAACTGCACCCTCCACCTCCTGGGTTCAAGCAACTCTCCTCCCCCATCCTCCCAAGTAGCTGGCATTACCGGCGCCCACCACCACGCCCTGCTAATTTTTGTATTTTTAGTAGAGATTGGGTTTCACCATGTTGGCCAGGCTAGTCTCGAACTCCTGATCTCAAGTGATCCAACCGCCTCAGCCTCCCAGAGTGCTGGGATTACAGGCATGAACCACCGCGCCCAGCCTTGTCTTTCTCTTTTGTATCCTCTCTCTTGATTTTTCTTTTTTAGGACACAAGAAGAACCGTAGAGAAGATCTGTCAATTCCTGGGAAAGACGTTAGAACCTGAAGAACTGAACTTAATTCTCAAGAACAGCTCCTTTCAGAGCATGAAAGAAAACAAGATGTCCAATTATTCCCTCCTAAGTGTTGATTATGTAGTGGACAAAGCACAACTTCTGAGAAAAGGTAAAAGAAAATCCTTTGGTTTCCAAATATACCAGAATACACAGCACGCATGCCTATGGTCACAACTGGGCGCTAACAGTTGAGATGAAAGAGTGCTTTTTTTTTTTTTTTTTTTCCCAGATGGAGTCTTGCTCTGTCGCCCAGGCTGGAGTGCAGTGGTGCGATCTCAGCTCACTGTAACATCCGCCTCCAGGATTCAAGCGATTCTTCTGCCTCAGCCTCCCGAGTAGCTGGGATTCCAGGCACACGCCACCATGCCCAGCTAATTTTTGTATCTTTAGTAAAGACGGGGTTTCATCATCTTAGCTAGGCTGGTCTCGATCTCCTGACCTTGTGATCCACCCGCCTGGGCCTCCCAAAGTGCTAGGATTACAGGCATGAGCCATGGTGCCCAGCCAATTTATCAGCTTTAACTGCTCATCACCCAGAACACTTCTCCCGTGGCCTCATCAGGGAGCCTCTTCTTGTGGTACTGATGTGGGCTGTAGGCACGTGGGAAAAATTGGTTCCGCCTGGGAGGTTATCGGACTTACGTGAGGTCATTCAGATTCTCTTTCCTCAGAATGTGATACGAGCATTATCCATTCTACAAACAGTGAGCAGGTTAACTAGCAACGCTTGCTAGACCTACAAGCTGCGATTCACCTGAGAAACGAGGACAAGGACAGGGTTGGGGATGGCCAGTGCGGCTGTCCCACTGGTGAGTTAGCATAGAGATCTGTCCTGGATGGGCCAGGCACGATGGCTCACGCCTGTAATCCCAGCACTTTGGGAGGCCGAGGCAGGCGGATCACGAGGTCAGGAGATCGAGACCATCCTGGCTAACACGGTGAAACCCCGTCTGTACTAATAATACAAAAAATTAGCCGGGCGTGGTGGCCGGCGCCTGTGGTCCCAGCTACTCGGGAGGCTGAGGCAGGAGAATGGCATGAACCCGGGAGGCGGAGCTTGCAGTGAGCCGAGATCGTGCCACTGCACTCCAGCCTGGGCGACAGAGCAAGACTCCGTCTCAAAAAAAAAAAAAAAAAAAAAAAAGAGAGAGATCTGTCCTGGATGAAGAAATGTGCGAAGGAATGCCTCACCTGGAAAAGGGAGAGAAGAGAGACTTTGCTATCACACGGTGTAAGGTGCCAAGATGAACAGAAATGTCAATTGCATGGGGTGAAAGAATCCATTTTTCCAGGTCCAGGCGCGGTGGCTCACACCTGTAATCCCAGCACTTTGGGAGGCCAAGGCAGGTGGATCACCTGAGGTCAAGAGTTCGAGACCAGCCTTGCTAACATGGAGAAACCCCATCTCTACTAAAAATACAGAAAATTAGCCGAGCGTGGTGGTGGGTGCCTGTAATCCCAGCTACTCAGGAGGCTGAGGCAGGAGAATCACTTGAACCTGGGAGGAGGAAGTTGCAGTGAGCCGAGATCCTGCCATTTGCACTCCAGCCTGGGCAACAAGAGTGAAACTCCGGCTCAAAAAAAAGAATCCATTTTTCCAAAATCCTACAGTTCTAATACATCTGGGACGGCCTTCCGTGGAAGAAAAGAATTAAATCCTTCAAAAGACCCAGAGTCTTGGGCAATCGTAAAAGTAAATGTTGGCCAGGTACGGTGGCTCACGCCTGTAATCACAGCACTTTGAGAGACCAAGGCAAGCGGACCACCTGAGCTCAGGAGTTCGAGACCAACGTGGGCAACATGGTGAAACTCTGTCTCTACTAAAAATACAAAAATTAGCCGTGTGTGGTGGCGCACACCTGCAGTCCCAGCTACTTGGAGGGGGGCTGAGACATGAGAATCGCTTGAACCCAGGAGGCAGAGGTTGCAGTGAGCCGAGATTACAGCACCGTACCTCTGCCTGGGTGACACAGCAAGACTCCATCTCAAAAAAACAAAAAAAGTAAATGTTGAGACTTTGTACAACTTATCTACATTAGGGATACATACCATACACATACACCACACAAGGAAAATACACAGAACCTGTCCTACGTGATATGTGTTATGAGGTAAAATACAGCAAGGATAGGGAGTGACCTCTAAATTGGGTGGTGAGAGAGAACCTCGCTGAGAAACTCGAACTGGAACAGAGACTTGAAAGAGGCAAATAGGCAAGTCATGGGCCAATCTGAGACAGCAGCGTTCCAAGGAGAAGGAGCGTGGGACGCCAATAGTCTGAGGAGCGGGGATGCCTGCCACGTTTGAGGCAGAATCAGAAGTCCCCGTGTGAGTAGAGTGATGGAGAGGGTAGTTTTAGGGGATGAGCTCAGAGAAGCCACAGGAGCTGGATCACCTGGAGCCCTGTAAGCGCCTCCAGCACTTGTACTTGAGTGAAACCGAGAGTCCTCAGAGAATCTGAGCAGAGAAGTGGCATGATCCGGGATCACGAGGGCTGCCATGCTGAGACTAACTTATGAAAGAGAACTTATGAAAGCAGAGACCGGGCCGGGCGTGGTGGCTCACGCCTGTAATCCCAGCATTTTGGGAGGCTGAGGCGGGCGGATCACCTGAGGTCAGGAGTTCGAGACCAGCATGGCCAACATGGCAAAACCCCATCTCTACTAAAAATACAAAAATTAGCCAGGCGTGGTGGCAGGCACCTATAATCCCCGCTATTCGGGAGGCTGAGGCACGAGAACCGCTTGAACCTGGGAGGCGGAGGTTGCAGTGAGCCGAGATCGCGCTACTGCACTCCAGCCTGGGGGTACAGCAAGACTCTGTCTCCACAAAAAAAAAAAAAAGCAGAGACCAGTTACAAGTGTACTCTAATAATCCAGGTGAAAAATGATGTTGGCTTGAGTCAATGTGGTAGAAATAGAGGTGGTGAGACGTGACTCCATTCTGGACATATCAGATGATATACATTGCTGAGGAATTGCACACAGGATGGATGGGAGAGAGGAGAAGATAGGAAATTGTTTCCAGCTAGGTGAATAACTATGTGACCAGGCAGGATAAAGGCCCACCACGAACCATCGGCCATTCTGCTATGTTAGCTACAATGTCCATGTCAGGTGCCTGGTGGGGACAGGCCAAGGAGATGTGTGATCTGACCTGAGTTTCTGCTTCATGTTTCCAGGTATATCTGGGGATTGGAAAAATCACCTCACAGTGGCCCAAGCTGAAGCCTTTGATAAACTGTTCCAAGAGAAGATGGCAGATCTTCCTCGAGAGCTGTTCCCATGGGAATAATGTCCAAAACACTCTGGGTCTTATATGGAGAATGACATTGATTCTCCTGTCCTTGTACATGTACCTGACTGGGGTCATTGCATAAGACTTACTATTTTATCCTGAAACCTTAAATATCAAACCTCTGCATCTCTCATCCCTTCCTTGTTAAAAGTTACCAGGGTTGGCCAGGCACGGTGGTTCATGCCTGTAATCCCAGCACTATGGGAGGCCGAAACGGGCGGATCACGAGGTCAGGAGATTGAGACCATCCTGCCTAACACGGTGAAACCCCATCTCTACTAAAAATACAAAAAAAAAGAAAAATTAGCCGGGCGCTTTGGCTCATGCCTGTAATCCCAGCACTTTGGGAGGTCAGGGGGGCTGGGGGAGGATCACGGGGTCAGGAGATCGAGACCATCCTGGCCAACATGATGAAACCCTATCTCTACTAAAAATACAAAAATTAGCCGGGCATGGTGGTGCACGCCTATAGTCCCAGCTACTCGGGAGGCTGAGGCAGGAGAATTGCTTGAACTCAGGAGGCGGAGGTTGCAATGAGCCAAGATCGCACCACTGCACTCCAGCCTGGGCGACAGAGCAAGATGGTCTCAAAAAAAAAGAAGTGACTAGGGTTCAGATGAACCAGGGTTCAAAGCCCAGGGATGTAAAGGTTGCGGTGAGCTGAGTCGTGGGATCCCAGACTTTTTTAAATGCTTGCGATATTTCCAGTTTACAGAATGCTACAGGAATAATGTATGTACTACCTAAAAGGATGTCTAAACATTTTTTAATAAAAATAAGAAATAGCTACAGTGACAGATTTTAGAGCAAAAATTAGTAATAAAAATAAGAAATAAAATTACAGTGGCAATTAAGGTTCCATTTCTTTTCATCACATGCATCTCCACAATTTATTATTACTCTGATCTTAAGGAGTGTAATTCCCAATCTAATTTTATCCTCTTGCTCTGTGTTGTTAAACCATATACAATAAATGGTGTTTATGGAGGCTTTTAAAACTTACATAAGGCCAGGTGCGGTGGCTCACACCTGTAATCCCAGCACTTTGGGAGGCCAAGGAGGGCGGATCACTTGAGGTCAGGAGTTGGAGACCAGGCTGGCCAACATAGTGAAACCCTGTCTCTACTAAAAATACAAAAATGAGCTGGGCATGATGGCACATGCCTGTAATCCCAGCTACTCGGGAGGCTGAGGCATGAGAATTGCTTGAACCTGGGAGATGGAGGTTGCAGTGAGCTGAGATCATATCATTGCACTCCAGCCTGGGCAACAGAGGGAGACTCCGTCTCGAAAATAAAAAATAAAAAAACTAAAGTCTTGTTCCGCAAAAGAACCAAAGAACCTATAAAGAGAATGAAAAGATAGGCCAGGTGCAGTGGCTCATGCCTGTAGTCCCAGCACTTTGGGAGGCCGAGGTAGGTGGATCACTTGAGCTCAGGAGTTCAAGACCAGTCTGGCCAACATGGTAAAATCCCGTCTCTACTAAAAATACAAAAATTAGCCAGATGTGATGGCGGAGGTTGCAGTGAGCTGAGATTGTGCCACTACATTCCAGCCTGGGCAACAGAGCGAGACTCCATCTCAAAACAAAATGAGAAAACAAAAAGATAAACCAGAGGTGGAGAGGAAGTACTTGTAAATCTCATATCTGGCAATGGACTTGCTTCTAGAATACATAAAGAACTCCTAAAACCCAGCATTAAACAAATAATCTTTAAAAAAAAAAAAGAATAAAAGATTTGAAAAAACATTTCACCAAAGAGGACACAGGGATGGCAAATCAGCACATGAAACGATGTTTTGCATCATTTGCCTCTAGAGAAATATAAATTAAAACCACAACAAGAAGTCCGGGTAAGGTGGCTCACACCTGTGATCCCAGCACTTTGAGAGGCCAAGGCAGGTGGATCACTTGAGCTCAGGAGTTTGAGACCAGCCTGGCCAACATGGTGAAACCCCGTCTCTACTAAAAATACAAAAATTAGCCGGGCATGGTGGCGGGCGCCTGTAGTCCCAGCTACTCGGGAGGCTGAGGCGGGAGAATGGCGTGAACCCGGGAGGCGGAGCTTGAAGTGAGTTATGAGCCTATCACTGCACTCCAGCCTGAGCAACAGAGCAAGATTCTGTCTCCAAAAAAAAAAAAAAAGTAGTATCTTTTCTAGCTGTTTGGCTTTAGCTTAAATTACACAAGTGGAAAGAAATATAATGTTGCCTCTGTGTCTTTTCCATGTTTTTCTCCCACTTGAATGTGGGGTGTCTCTCCCCATCCCACCTGGAGGTCTCCTGTATGGAACGAACCATCTGGTCTAGGTGGCTCCTGGGACACCTCAGGACCAAGCTCTGGCTGGCCGCTCCCTGGGCTGGAACAGTGATGTATTGTTGCCCCCTGGTGGCCACGGAGCATCACAACAGGTATGTGGAAGCCGAGGACTCTCCCAGTTCTGGGGGTGCCCCTGAACGAACCCCATCTCTGATCTGACCCCACTGTGTCTCTAGGGATACAACTGCATCTCGAAGTAACAACAATAAAAACCCACAATATCCTTAAGTTATTTCCTGTCAGGCATTTTCTTTAGAAGAATTTCAGGGAAGAAGTCTGGGGTTTTTTGTTGTTTTGGGGGGATTTTCTTGAGATGGAGTCTTGCTCTGTCGTCCAAGCTGGAGTGCAGTGGCACGCTCTCAGCTCATTGCAACCTCCGCCTCCCGGGTTCAAGCGATTCTCCTGCCTCAGTCTCCCAAGTAGCTGGGACTACAGGCGCCAGCCACCATGCCAGGCTAATTTTTGTATTTTCAGTAGAAACGGGTTTTCACCATGTTGGCCAGGCTGGTCTCAAATCCCTGACCTCAAGTGATCCACCCACCTCGGCCTCTGAAAGTGTTGTGATTACAGGCGTGAGCCACTGCACCCGGCAGAAACAGTCTGTTACAATGGGAGTTTGGAAAAAAAACTTTTTTGAGACAGGGTCTTGCTGTGTCATCCAGGCTGGAGTGCAGTGAAACCACCACAGCTTACTGCAGCTTCCACCTCCCAGGCTCAAGTGATCCTCCAGCCTCAGCCTTCCAAGTAGCTGGCACCACAGGTAATGCCACCACACCTCGCCAATTTTTTAATTTTTTGCAGAGACGGGGTCTTACTGTGTTGCCCAGGCCAGTCTCGAACTTCTGGGTTGAGTCCATCCTTCCACCTCGGCTTCCCGAGATTAGAAAGCGTGAGCCACCTCCTTACCTGGCCTTGAAAACTCTTTTCTTTTTTTTTTTTTTAGACAGAATCTCTGTCACCCAGGCTGGAGTGAAGTGGCACAATCTCAGCTCACTGCAACCTCCACCTCCCCGGTTCAAGTGATTCTCCTCCCTCAGCCTCCCAAGTAGCTGGGACTACAGGCGCCCGCCACCATGCCCGGCTAATTTTTTGTATTTTTAGTAGAGATGGGGTTTCACCGTGTTAGCCAGGATGGTCTCGATCTCCTGACCTCGTGATCCACCCACCTCAGCTTCCCAAAGTGCTGGGATTACAGGCGTGAGCCACCACGCCCAGCCGAAAACACTTTTTAACTAACGAATTTACTGGTGGCTACTATATTTATTTGGTATAAAAATAATGACCATTCACAGGCTGGGTGCGGTGGCTCATGCCTGTAATCCCAGCACTTTGGGAGCCGAGGCGGGCAGATAACCTGAGATCGGGAGTTGGAGACCAGCCTGACCAACATGGAGAAACCCTGTCTCTACTGAAAATACAAAAATTAGCTGGGCATGGTGGCTCATGCCTGTAATCTCAGCTACTTGAGAGGCTGAGGCAGGAGAATCACTTGAACCAGGAGGCGGAGGTTGTGGTGAGCCAAGATCAAGCCACTGCACTCCAGCCTGGACAACAAGAGTGAAACTCCATCTCAAAAATAAATAAATAAATAAAATAACAACCATTCACATCTTTCTCTTTATGGCATTTGATTTTATCTAGGTGGATTACTGTGAAAGGGATAATCAGATAAGGCGATTTTGAGTTTTCTTTTACTAAAATAAAGTTTTTGTTTTGTTTTGTTTTTTGAGACAGAGTCTCGCTCTGTCACCGAGGCTGGAGCGCATTGGCGCAATCCTGGCCACTGCAGCCTCCACCTCCTGGGTTCAAGTGATTCTCCTGCCTCAGCCTCCCGAGTAACTGGGATTACAGGCACCTGCCACCATGCCCAGCTAATTTTTGTATTTTTAGTAGAGAGGGGGTTTCATCATGTTGGCCAGGCTGGTCTCAAACTCCTGAACTTAGGTGATCCACCCACCTCAGCCTCCCAAAGTGCTGGGATGACAGGCATGAGCCACCACAGCTGGCTTTGGTGTCTTCTTAATAATGACAGTTAGGCATCAACTCCCGGAAGTTTGCCTACTCCATGGCAGGGATTTGAGCAAGAACAGCAGTACTCAAGCTTTGCACGTTGGAATTGCCTCAGAGCTTTAAAACATACTGGTGCCCCACCCCACCAACCTCACTATTTTTTTTTTTAAGAGATGGGGCAGGCCAGGCGCCGTGGCTCAAACCTATAATCCCAGTGCTTTAGGAAGCTGGATGGGAGGATCGCTTGAGCCCAGGAGTTCAAGACCAGCCCAGGCAACATAGCAAGACTCCATCTCTACAGGAAAAAAATTAAAAATTAGCCTGGCTTGGTGGCACATGCCTGTAGGCACAACCACTAGGGAGGTTGGGATGGGAAGACTGCTTGAGCCCAAGAGTTCAGGGTTGCAGTGAGCTATGATCACACCACTGTACACCAGCCTAGGTGACAGAGTGAGACCCTGTCTCAAAAAAAAAAAAAAAAAAAAGGAAAGAAAATCAGGCCGGGTGCGGTGGCTCACGCCTGTAATCCCAGTACTTTGGGAGGCCGAGGCGGGTGAATCACCTGAGGTCAGGAGTTCGAGACCAGTCTGGCCAACATGGTGAAACCCTGCTCTACTAAAATTACAAAAAAAAAAAAAAAAGCTGGGCGTGGTGGCGGGCGCCTGTAATCCAAACTACTCGTGAGGCTGAGGCAAGAGAATCGCTTGAACCCAGGAGGTGCAGTTTGCAGTGAGCCTAGACCATGCCATTGCACTCCAGCCTGGGCAAAAAGAGCAAAATTCCATCTCAAAAAAAAAAAAAAAGAAAAGAAAAGAAAAAGAAAAAAGAAAATCAGAAACTAGATCCAGAGACCTAGGATGAAGCAGGGTGTTAAAGCAAGAGGTTTTGGCCCGGCGCGGTGGCTCATACACTTTATAATCCCAGCACTTTGAGAGGCTGAGGCAGGAGGATCACATGAGGTCAGGAGTTCAAAACCAGCCTGGAAAACATAGTGAAACCCCATCTCTACAAAATATACAAAAATGCCAGGCACGGTGGCTTATGCCTGCAATCCCAACACTTTGGGAGGCCAAGCAGGTGGACCATGAGGTCAGGAGATCGTGACCATCCTGGCTAACACGGTGAAACCCCGTCTCTACTAAAAATACAAAAAATTAGCGGGCGTGGTGGCGGGCGCCTGTAGTCCCAGCTACTCGGGAGGCTGAGACAGGAGAATAGCGTGAACCCAGGAGGTGGAGGTTGCAGTGAGCCAAGATCACGCCACTTCACTCCAGCCTGGGTGACAGAGCGAGACTCCGTCTCAAAAAATAAAAATAAAAATAAAAAAATTAGCTGGGTTTGGTGGTGGCAGGCACCTGTAGTCCCAACTACTTAGGAGGCTGAGGCAGGGGAATGGCTTGAACCCGGGAGGCAGAGGTTGCAATGAGCCAAGATCGCTCCACTGCACTCCAGCCTGGGAGACAGAGTGAGACTCCCTCTCAAAAAAAAAAAAAAAAAAAAAAAAAAACTGGCCCTTTTCCCCCTCTCTCCGATCCTTACAAGACAATGACATTTCTACCTGCACTGCCCCCATCTCCATCCCGGAGCACGCAGGGCAGTATTAAGCTTGAACTTGACCCATTTGCCGAAGGTACAATGAACTGTTCTCATACGTACCCTGAATCCTTTCTTGTTATGCTTTTTGGCTACAGGCAGGAAAACAAGAGAAATTCTTGCTCTTGCCAAGACAGACATGGGGAATTTCCAAGACCCGCCTTCTGAAAGTCACCTCGTCCCCTCTTCCTTGGCCCAGTGAGAAGTCCAGATGCTTCCCTTGGGGATGCCCAGAACACAGCCTGGGATGATGAGGAGTGGTGGGAGAGCTTCCCAGGAGATGGTAAAATTCCCTCAGAATTTTCAGTTTCCAAAGGGAGTGAAGGGGGCTGCTTGCTTGGGTGAAAAAGGAGGGAAATTGAATGAAGATATAGCCGGGGGCGGTGGCTCCTGCCTGTGGTCCCAGCACTTTGGGAGACATGGGCTGGAGGATTGCCTGAGCTCAGGAGTTCGAGACCAGCTTCAGCAACAGAGAGAAACCCTGTCTTTACCAAAAAAAAAAAAAAAAAAAAAAAAAAAAACAGCCAGGCGCAGTGGCATGCACCTGTAGTCCCAGCTACTCAGGAGGCTGAGGTGGGAGAATTGCTTGAACCTGGGAGGCAGAGGTTGCAGTGAACCGAGATCACACCACTGCACTCTAGCCTGGGTGACAGAGCAAAACCCTGTCTCCAAAAAAAAAAAAAGAATTGAGGCCAGGAGCAGTGGCTCATGCCTGTAATCCCAACACTTTGGGAGGCTGAGGTGGGTGGATCATCTGAGGTCAGGAGTTCGAGACCAGCCTGGCCAACATGGTAAAACCCCATCTCTACTAAAAATACAAAAATTAGCTGGGCGTGGTGGCTAGCGCCTATAATCGCAGCTACTAGGGAGGGTGAGGCAGGAAAATCGCCTGAACCTGGGAGGTGGAGGTTGCAGTGAGCCCGAGGTTGCATCACTGCAGTCCAGCGTGGGCAACAGAGCGAGACCCTGTCTCCAAAAACAAGAAGAATTGAGGAGATTAAAGAGAGAAGAATTCTGTTCTAGTTAATCCATTCACTTTCTATTCAGCTAATCAGGGCACATGCAAACTCCATCTTCATTCATTAACAAACTAATCCGTAGCCCCGCCTGGTGACTCATGCCTGTAATCCCAGCACTTTGGGAGGCCGAGGCAGGTGGATCACCTGAGGTCAGGAGTTTCAGATCAGCCTGGCAAATAGTGAAACCCCGTCTCCACTAAAAATATAAAAATTAGCCGGGCGTGGTGGGGGGGTCACCTGTAATCCCAGCTCCTCGGGAGTCTGGGGCAGCAGAATCGCTTGAACCAGAGAGGCGGAGGTTGCAGTGAGCCGAGATTGCACCACTGCACTCCAGCCTGGGTGACAGAGTGAAATCCTGTATCCAAAAAAAAGAAGAATTGAGGAGATGGAAAAGAGAGGAATTCTGTTCTACTTAATCCATTCACTTTCTATTCAGCTAATCAGGGCACATGCAAATTCCATCTTCATTAATAAACTAATCCATTTTCCATTCACTGATATGCCTGCAGGGCCCTGGAGCACCACTGTCCCTCCCCCAGGCCCAGGATGTGATTCTGAATCTACAGTCAGACTGGACCACCCCTCCCTCATGCCCCCAGAATGTCCACAGCGGCTCCCTCACCTACAATAGATGGATTAGATTCCTCCCTACTCTTCCCACACTGTCAGAGTCTGACTGGTGTGAAGTTTCAGTGTTTTTGTGTGTATTTTACTACCAGGGTCGGCTAGATAAGGAGGAGCTTTCATTCCATCCTGGAAGTCTGAACCCCGCACACACGCACAGCCGTCCTCCCTTCCCCCAACATCTGATCTAATTCTCTTTCTGCTTTGCTGAGGCCGGCCTGGCCTAAGAGGATTAGAGCATTTGCTAACCGGGACCAGGACAGGCAGGGTCAGAGAACCCGCTGTGGGGAGACCCAGGGCCAGGACGGCCACTAGGGGGCGGCAGAGGAAGCGAGACGCGGAGAGGGGTGTGGAGTGCTGAGGAGGGGGCACTCGTCGGCTTAGCAGGAATCAATGTCCACAAAGTAACCATGAACGTTTATTCATTTTTAAATTTACAATGTCCAGATAAGTTATGAGAATTCAAAAGAATTGAACTAGGTTCCTGGAAACAAAATAAACAGATCAACTGAATCCTATGTACAAGACAAACATATTTTTTAAAAATAAGAAATTTAAAATACCATGTAAAATATCAGACAATAATAAAAATGAAGTACAAGAAATAAATCTACAGAAAGATGCATGCAAGAGCGCTGTGATTAAATAATAACATTTCAGCCAGGCGCGGTGGCTCGCGCCTGTAATCTCAGCACTTTGGGAGGCCGACGGGAGTGGATCACCTGAGGTCAGGAGTTCAAGACCAGCCTGGCCAACATGGTGAAACCCCATCTCTACTAAAAATACAACAATTAGCCAGGCACAGTGGCGGGCACCTGTAGTCCCAGCTACTCAGGAGGCTGAGACTCTAGAGAATCACTTGAACCCTGGAAGCAGAGGTTGCAGTGAGCCAAGATCATGCCACTGCACTATAGCCTGGGTGGCAGAGCAAGGCTCTGACTCAAAAAAAAAAATTATAAACATTTGTAAAGAAATCAACTACAAAAAATGGGCCCAAAAGACCATGAATAGTCACTATTTAATAAAAATAAGAAAGAATTCAAAAAAAAAACTAAAAATAGTCACTATTTGAAAATGCCTAATGCCCATATGAGAATTTCTCAATCTCTCAATCATCAGGGAAATGGATATTACAACCACAACAAAACCACAAGTCATTGGATTGACAAACATTAAAAAGTCTCACAATCCTCAGTGTTGGGGAGGACGTTGACCAGAAGGAGAGCTGGGAAAAGCCCTTTACAATGCTCTCAAGCTGCATCCACTAATGCCAAATATCCCAGTGAGCAGCAACTCCAGTCTCAGCAGAGAAATGCTCAGGCTCAATTCAAATGAGAGGCAGGCACTTTCACAGCAGAGTCACCTGTGATGGCTGCACAGTGAAGACAGCAAATGTCCACCTGCAGCAGGGTGGGTAAAGGGTGGTGCATTCACTGCAGAAAGTCACCAGCAGTGTCAATCAGCCACTCCAGGCCCTCTGGGATCTGAAGAACTTTGCAGACACAGGCCCCCTATAAATCCAGTAATGACCTGGGGCTTGAGTGATTTTTGTCCACGGAGCCATCCTCCTCTTTGTACTGAGATGTCATGGTGGAGAGTGAGGATTCCTCGAACGGGTCTAGGAGCGGGAGCAGTTCCGTGAAGTCAGGGAATAACTGGCTGTCTGGCGACAAGTTGGAGGCATACTGGCTCTGAGGCCACAAGGCGCCTGGGGCTAGGGTTGGGAGTGATCCTGGGCCTGGCATCAGGGCTCCGCCGAGGACTGGGTCTGGGACTGGGCCTGGGCCTGAGATGGGGGCTGGGATTGGACCTGGGATCCAGCCTGAGAGTGGTCCTGACATTGGGTCTAAATTCGGGGCTGGGCCTGGGATTGGGCCTGGGATCTGGGCTGGGCCTGGGATAGGGGCTGGGATTGGGCCAGGGCCTGGACACGGGGCAGCCTTGAGGCTCTCCTGTGTTCCACACTCAGGGCCACCCCAGGTCCGGGGGAGGCTGTAGATCTTGGCTTCTGCTGCTGGGAGGACTCCCCAGGGTCCCGGCTGAGGGGAGATCCAGGAACCCCTGCCCTGAGGGAACTCAGGACTCCCAGGGACGGGGGCGAAGGCTGCAGGGACTAGCGGCGCAGCGCGGGCTCCTCGGCCTCTCCGCCCAGGGACGCGCTGGGGCTGCTGCTGGAGCCGCCGCACCCGAGCTAGTTTGGCGCGGCGATTCTTGAACCACACCTGGGGGGCAGAGGGGACAGGGAGAAGGTGTGAAGGAGGGGCTCGCGCGGCCCGGTGAGCCGCTCGGGGGCGGCGCCGGCCTCAAAACTCTCCCTGTGTTCACCCCCACCCGCACCCACCATATGAGGGCCCCCGGCTCCCAGGCCTGGAGAAGGGAAGGGAGAGGGAGGGGAAAGGAGGGGGAGGAGGGTGGGGTGGGAGGGGAGGAGCGGGGTCTGCCGCCCAGGAGCCCGGGGGCCAGGGAGGGTTCGAGGGGAGGGACCGCGGGTTCTCAGGGGGGCCTGAGGTCCGGACACCGGGAGACCCCGTGGGGAACAGCCTGGGCCGATCGTGTGGGCGTGTTTGGTCTAGCATAGAGTTGGAACAGGACTCAGGATACAGCCCGGGTCTACACTGGCGGAACCCCTTGCGTGGCAAAGCGGGAGGTGGCCGGGCGGGCCAGGCCCCGGTGAGTGACAGCGGTGGGGAGGCTCCTTGGGGTGACTGGGGCGGGCGGGGTGGGGGTGGGGGTCAGACCTGCAGTTGTTGCTCCTTGAGGCCGAGTGTCTCCGCCAGATTCAGTCGCTTGTCGTAGTTCGGGTACTGGTCCTCCTGAAAGCAACCTTCTAGCACTTTCTGCTGGCTTTCAGTGTAGACCGTGCGCTCCTGCCGCTGTCTCCTTGGAGGATCCGGGGCCAGGGGACGGCCTGGGGGCGAGAAGGAAACAGGTCAGAGAAGCTCCCAGGCAGCCCCCCGGCCCCCCTAGGGACCCCGTCCCCTGCGCCAGGCCAGGAGCCCAGGCAGTGAGGGCTGGGGCGGCACCGCGGATAGCAGCCTGGTATTCAGACCGGACCTTGCACCTCTCTGGGCCTCAGGGTCCACATCTAGGAAATCGGCATGATAACAGCTCCTGCATTGTTAGGGACCCCACAGAAGGGAAGGCAGGCAGCATAGGCCCCTCACCTCGGAGCAGATGGGGCTGCCTCAGGCCTGCTCAGCCCTCCCCAGCTGCCCCATCCCCTCCCATCCAAAGGTTATAGGGACCCTGACACTTGCAGGGGTGCCGCCACCTGCCCAGTCCTGTGCTCCACTCTATTGCATGGTTTCATTTCTTTCCTTCTTTTTCTTTCTTGGAGGGGATCTCGCTCTGTCACCCAGGCTGGAGTGCAGTGATGTGATCACGGCTCAAGGCAGCCTCCACTTCCTGGGCTCAAGCAACCCCCGCCTTCGTCTCCCGAGTAGCTGGGACCACAGGTGTGCACCACCACCCCTGGGTAATCTTTGGATTTTTTATAAAGACGGGTCCCCACTACGTTGGCCTGGCTGGTTTCAGAGTCCTGGACTCAAGTGATCCTCCCACCTTGGCCTCCCAAAGAGCTGGGATCACAGGCGTGAGAGGCTGCGCCCAGCTGCATGAATTTTCATTTCCCAGACACCACTAAGTTCTCCCCACTCTGCAGGACAGGAAGCCGCCCGCACAGGCCCAGCCCTTCTCTGGCTGCTCAGATCTGCACTCTGCAGCCTCAGCCACAGGATCAACCCAGACCCCTCACACCCCTGTCCCCACTCACCTTGGAGATGACCAGGGTCTTGCATCCTGAGTCCTGATCTGTTCTCAAAGACAAGTGTGTACTGACAAGGGCTTGGCTCTTAAATCGCTCCTCTGCTGTGCCCACCCTGGCCCACCCTGCCAGGACCCTCCCTTTCCCACCCTGCCCTGCAGTCCCGCCCCCTGGAGGAGTTGAATGATGGATTAATCCTTCATCACTGATCAGGTACTGCCTGCCGAGCTGTGCCAGGAGCTGGGGAACCTCAGTGGGCAACACAGCCTTGGTTTCACCCTCATGGGCCCTAGCCCAGGCGAGGTGGCATTCCACGCGGGTTTGGTTGGGGGAGTCAACATCGTGACCTGTGGTTGGGGTCCCCATCTCAGGAGAGGCACTGCCGGCCAGCCCCCAGGAGTCATCCTTGTTCCTTCCCAGGACTGGGGCCCCACATGATCAATGCCAGTGAGTCTACCCACTCCTCCCAGCTCCCGGGCTGCCCGCCTTGTCCAGCCACCATCCCTCCCTCCTGGATGACCTTGCAACCTCCTCTTTGGTACCTCAAGGCCACTCTGGCCCCTACTATTCATTCTTGAAGTTATCTGCTCCCCCAACCAGGAGGGGACACAGGTCTGATGGACGTTTCCATGGACCGCTGCTGATGTATGCAGGGGACCCATGACCTTGGTTCACACAAGTCAGGTCCCTCAGAGGTGCATCTGCTGTGTCAGACCCCTGGCTGCCCTCGTCTCCTCATAGCAGGACCCACATGGTTCAGGGGTCAAGGAGATTGACAAGGCTTATGATCCAGGGAGCTAAAAATGACTCATGCAAGGCCGGGCACGGTGCTTCACGCCTGTAATTCTAGCACTTTGGGAGGCCAAGGTGTGCAGATCGCCTGAGGTCAGGAATTCGAGACCAGCCTGGCTAACATGGCAGAACCCCATCTCTACTAAAACTACAAAAAGAATAGCTGGGCCTCGTGGCAGGCACCTGTAATCCCAGCTACTTGGGAGGTTGAGACAAGAGAATCACTTGAACCTGAGAGGCAGAGGTTGCAGTGCAGCCTGGGTAACAGAGGGAGACTCTGCACCCCCGCCCCAAAAAAAAAGAAAAATAAATGACTCATGCAATCAATTTCAAAATTCAACAAAACGTAGACATTGTTACCACGGGCCTCACTCATTGTTTTCACCTGCTACTTAGAGTTCTGTTGTGGAAAGCAGCATCCCCAGCAATGATTCCTCATCGCACATGTTGTCCGGCTTCATCTACAGGACATGCTGGGAACACAGTGGTGACCACAGAGATTTTGCACTGTGGCTATTTATTTGGCCAATAAAGGCATAAACAGAAGAACAAGCTCACTGGTACTATTTTGTGAAGATAGACATTTAAATATAAGAAAGTTCTGCCAGGCCCAGTGGCTCACGCTTGTAATCCCAGCACTTTGGAAGGCCGAGGCGGGTGGATCACCTGAGGTCGGGAGTTCGAGACCAGCCTGACCAACATAGATAAACGCCGTCTCTACTAAATATACAAAATTAGCTGGGCATGGTGGCACATGCCTGTAATCCCAGCTACTCGGGAGGCTGAGGCAGGAGAATTGCTTGAACCCAGGAGGTGGAGGTTGTGATGAGCCAAGATTGTGCCATTGCACCCCAACCTGGGCAACAATGGTGAAACTCTGTCTCAAAATAAATAAATAAATATAAATTGAAACAAAATAAATAGTGGCTGGGCATGGTGGCTCATGCATGTAATCC
This sequence comes from Nomascus leucogenys, assembly GCF_006542625.1. Lineage (NCBI taxonomy): Eukaryota > Metazoa > Chordata > Mammalia > Primates > Hylobatidae > Nomascus > Nomascus leucogenys. The sequence goes on along the minus strand of NC_044397.1, from coordinate 90,608,859 downwards.
CAGGGTTTTGGGAGTCAAGGGGGGAAGGTCACTTGAGGCCAGGAGTTCGAGACCAGCCTGGGCAACATAGCGAGACCTTATCTCTACAAAATATATTTAAAAAAAAAAAAAAAAAAACTAGCCAGGCGTGGTGGTATGCACCTGTAGTCCCAGCTACTTGGGCAGCTGAGGGGGGTGGATCGCTTGAGCCCAGGAATTCGAGGCTGCAGTGAGCCATGATCAAACCACTGCACTCCAGCCTGGGCGACAGGGTAGAGACCCTGTCTTGGAAATAAATAAATAAATACATTGTAAAACAAATAGATGGTGTGTTTACAAGTTCGCTGCACTCTCTTCAAAGGTTGCTTAGTATCTCATTGTGGCATCTTTCCATCACTGTATCTATATTCTGCTTCCTTTCTGGAAACATTTTACCATAATTGCACATTTTGTTCCACTTTTAGGTGGCTGGGAACACGTTATTCACCAAGGCAGATGATGGCCCTGCTGTCAACAGGAATGATCTCACAGTTTTCTTGGTCTATAAGATGTGAGTAGATGATCCCCCTCTCTATAATTTCTAAAATAAATTAAATGTAAAACTTTACATATTCGAGGCCAGGCGTGGTGGCTCATGCTTGTAATCCCAGTACTTTGGGAGGCTGAGGCGGGCGGATCAAGAGGTCAGGAGTTTGAGACCAGCCTGGCCAACATAGTGAAACCCCATCTCTACAAAAAAATACAAAAAATTAGCTGGGCATGGTGGCGGGTGCCTGTAACCCCAGCTACTTGGGAAGCAGAGGTAGGAGAATTGCTTGAACCCAGGAGGCGGAGCTTGCAGTGAGTGGAGATCACGGCATTGCACTCCAGCCCAGGCAACAATTCGAGACTCTGTGAAAAAAAAAAAAACAAAACTTTGTGTATTCGATTGGCAAAGATTAAGACCAGAGACTCTAGCTGGGCTTAGTAGGTGAAGGGGTAGGGAATCTGATTATTTCCCCAGAAATGGTTTTGGAGCATAGGTTGTTGCTTGTTTTTGTTTTTGTTTTTTTGTATTTTTGGTTTTGAGACAGGGTCCTGCTGTTTTGCCCAGACTGGAGTACAGTGGCACGATCACAGGTCACTGCAGCCTTGACCTCATAGGCTCAAGTGATCCTCTCACCTTAGCCTCCCAAGTTGCTGGAACTACAGGCACCCACCACCATGCCCGGCTAATTTCTTTTATTTTTTGTAGAGACAGGGTTTTGCTCTGTTGCCCAGCCTGATCTCCAACTCCTGGGCTCAGGCGATCCTCCTGCCTCAACCTCCCAAATTGCTGGGATTGTGTGAACCACCACGCCCAGCTGGTTGGTTTTTAAGACTGACTTGGTGAAACCTGTCCATGTTGATCAGCTAAAGACCATCAGAGGGACACCAGTAGTCAAGCAAAGTTGGATTTATTGTCTTGTTGCAAGAAGGAGGAACACAAAGGGAACCTTTGGGGCCTCTCTGTAAGAGGGTGTTTGAAAGGATGTTTTAGATTGATGTGAAAGGAACTGTGGCTTTTGCCCTTGCTTTTTTTTTTGAGACAGTGTCTGGCTCTGTCGCTGGTGCGATCTCGGCTCATTGCAGCCTCTGCCTCCCGGATTCAAGCGATTCTCCTGCCTCAGCCTCCTGAGTAGCTGGGATTACAGGCGCCCACCACCACGCCCAGCTAATTTTTGTATTTTTAGTAGAGATGGGGTTTTGCCATATTGGCCAGGCTGTTTTCAAACTCCTGACCTCAAGTGATCCGCCCACCTTGGCCTCCCAAAGTACTGGGATTACAGGCGTGAGCCACCGCTCCTGGCTGCCCTTGCTTTTAATGGCAAATGTTACAGGATTTGAGCTTGTTTGATAATTTTGGAAAGGATTCGGAACAGAGTGACTTTTATACCTAAAAGAATGCAAACCAAAAAAAAAGTTTAAAAACAGGAAAAAAAAAGAATTTAAATCAGGGAAGCGAAGAAATATTTGTGCACTAATGTTCATAGCAGCATCTTTTACAATAGCCAAAAGGCTGAAACAACCCAAATGTCTATCAAATGAATGAACAAAATGTGGCCTATCCATGCAATGGAATATTTTTCAGCCTTAAGAAGGAAGTTCTGGCAGAGGCTACAACCTCCATGAACCTAGAAAGTATTTATGCTAAATGAAATAAGCCAGGACAAATATTGTATGATTCCACTCCCAAGAAATCACTAACATAGACAAATTCATAGAGACAGAAAATAAGTTAGAGGTTCCCAAGGGTTGAGGATGGAGAGAATGAGGAGTTCAATATTTTGTAGGTACAAAGTTTCAGCTTGGGGCCGGGTGCCCTGGCAACATGATGAAAAAACTATCTCTACTAAAAATACAAAAATTAGCCAGGCATGGTGGCGGGCACCTGTAATCCCAGCTACTCAGGACGCTGAGGATCACTTGAGCCCGGGAGGTAGAGGTTGCAGTGAGCCAAGATAGCACCACCGCACTCCAGCCTGGGTGACAGAGCGAGATCCTGTCTCTAAAAACAGAAAAGTGAATAAATAAATTAAAGGTTACGATGGTAAGTTGTATGTTATGCCTATTTTACTGCAGTTTTAACAAACAAGAAAAGTGGTTTTGCTCTGGGTTTGATGCCGTCGGGAAAAGAGGGTCACTCTGATTCTCTTACCTTGAAGGTGAGGAGGGTGAGGAGTGCCCAGAACTAGGTTTTTGCCTGGAAACAGTATCACTTGTATTCAACAGAAAAGGAGGACATGGATCTCTTTTGTGGTTTGAACAACATATTTCTCTCTGGATTCAGACATGATTACGGAGAGCTCAGGACAACACAAAGAATAACCTTGTCCGTTTGTGCTTGTTTCTTTGTTTAAATCCAGTTCTTGCGCCATGCATTGTGTTTTATGAAATCCTTTCTTTTTTTAATAATGTTTATTTGTTTACGTATTTATTTATTTATTTATTGAGACAGAGTTTCGCTCTTGTCACCCAGGCTGGAATCCAATGATGTGATCTTGGCTCACTGCAACCGCTGTCTCCTGGGTTCAAGTGATTCTCCTGCCTTAGCCTCCCGAGTAGCAGGGATTACACGTGCCCGCCACCACACCCAGCTAATTTTTGTGTTTTTAGTAGAGATGGGGATTCGCCATGTTGGCCAGGCTGGTCTCGAACTCCCGACCTCAGGTGATCCGCCTGCCTCAGCCTCCCAACGTACTGGGATTACAGGCATGAGCCACCACACCGGGCCTGAAATCCCTTCTATCCAAAGAGACAGCATGGAGGCCTGGCTGTGAGTGCAAGGCCAGCCCCTGGCCATTGGGGGCTGCTTTTCTCTTTCTGATATTTCACCAACTCTCTTGTACTGAAAATTCCGGGCACAGTGTCTCAGAGCAGCTGGGAAGCCCTGGAGGTCCTCAACATTATCAGCTGTCTGACCTTGGGCAAAAGGCTTCCTCCCTCCAGGATCAGTTTCCCCACCTATACAATGGGCCTGGGTGGATTCAGGCATCTGTTATCATGACATCTGCTCAGGAGGGGACCTGGCACAGAGAACCCTCCCTAATCCCTCCCCTGGCTCCCCTGGTTTGGAGAATCCTCCCCAGTCCCTGCAAGTTTGTTCCCAGGGCAATGTCACTAGTGGCCCTGCCTCACCTCACCTCCTCCCTGCAAGAGATACTGATCAAACATTATTACCTTGAAAATCAGCCTCCTCCCCAGCCCCCACCAGTGCACCAAGTTTAAGCCAGCAATTTTCTTTTTTATTTTTTTGTTTTCTGTTTTTTGGTTTTTTGAGACAGTCTCCCTCTGTTGCCCAGGCTGGAGTGCAGTGGTGCAATCTCAGCTCACTGCAACCTCTGCCTCCTGAGTTCAAGCCATTCTCCTGCCTCAGCCTCCCAAGTACCTGGGATTACAGGCGCCCACCACCATGCCTGGCAAATTTTTGTATTTTTAGTAGAGACAGGGTTTCTCCATGTTGGCCAGGCTGGTCTCAAACTCCTGACCTCAGGTGATCCGCCCACCTCGGCCTCCCAAAGTGCTGGGGTTACAGGAATGAGCCACCGTGCCCAGCCATAAGCCAGCAATTTTCAAGGTCTAGTTGGCATCAGAATCCTCTGAAGAGCTCCTTAAAACCCAGATCCCTGGGTCTCGCCCCTAGAGTTTCAGTTTCTGATTAGCAGGTGATGCTGACACCACTGAGATGCAGCAAGAACCACACTTTGAGAATGGCTACGGTCAGCTCAGCGGCAAGCCTCTCTATCCACCTCAGCCCCACACCTGGCCTCTGTCTCAGCGCTTGCCTTGTTTAGGGACAGGAAGAGGCCGGCAAGCCAGGACAGAAAGGATGGAGACTTGAGCCAGGGCCGCATGGCATCAGACCTTGGAGGAGCTCAAATGTTATTCCCAGAAAACAGAAAATAAGAGAGAAGTGCAGAAGCAGGAAGCCATCATAAGCTTGGGAAGCCGGGCATCGCGGGGGGGTGCAGCGAGGAGAAGAAAAATAAATAGGAAGACAGATACAAGAAATAGAGGCCAGGCACGGTGGCTCACGCCTGTAATCCCAACACTTTGGGAGGCCGAGGCGGGCAGATCACAAGGTCAGGAGTTTGAGACCAGCCTGGCCAACATGGTGAAACCACGTCTCTACTAAAAATACAAAAATTAGTCTGGCGTAGGTAGCAGGTGCCTGTAATCCCAGCTACTTGGGAGGCTGAGGCAGGAGAATCACTTGAATGTGGGAGGCGGAGGTTGCAGTGAGCTGAGATCGTGCCATTGCATTCCAGCCTGAGTGACAGAATGAGACTCTATTTAAAAAAAGAAAGAAAGAAAGAGAGGGAGAGAGAGAGGAAGGAAGGAAGGAAGGAAGGAAGGAAGGAAGGAAGGAAGGAAGGAAGGAAAGGAAGAGAGAAAGAAAGGAAAGGAAGGAAGGAAGGAAGGAAGGAAGGAAGGAAGGAGAAGAAAAGAGAAAAGAAGGAAAAGAAAGAAAGGGAGGCCAGGCGCAGTGCCGCACACCTGTAATCCTAGCACTTTGGGAGGCCGAGGCAGGGGGCTGTGGGGATCGCCTGAGCCCAGGAGTTTGAGACCAGCCTGAGCAACAAAGTGAGACCTCATCTCTACCAAAAATACAAAAATTAGCCGGGCGTGGTGGTGCATGCCTATAGTCCCAGCTACTCGGGAGGCTGAGGTGGGAGGACCATTTGAGTGTGGGAGGTCAAGGCTGCAGTAAGCTGTGATGGCATCACTGCACTCCAGCCAGGGCAACTCAGCAAGAAACTCTGTCTCAAAAAATTAAAAAAATAAAAATAAAAAGCACAGAAGTTTCTTGAACCATGCTTGAGGAACAAAGTAAAGAGATAAGAAAGTGTAGAAACTGAGCCAGGTGCGGTGGCTCACGCCTGTGATTCCAGCACTTTGGGAGGCCGAGGCGGGCAGATCACCTGAGGTCAGGAGTTTGAGACCAGCCTGGCCAACATGGTGAAACCCCGTCTCTACTAAAAATACAAAAATTAGCCGGGCGTGGTGGTGGCACACGCCTGTAATCCCAACTACTCGGGAGGCTGAGGCAGGAGAATCTCTTGAACCTGGGAGGCAGAGGTTGCAGTGAGCCGAGATCATGCCATTGCCCTCCAGCCTGGGTGACAGAGTGAGACTCTGTCTCAAAAAAATAAAAATAAAAATAAAAATAAACATAAAATGAAAGTGTAGAAATTGGAAAACAAGACATAGGCACAGTTTTGCTCCCATATGCACAGCAGGCATGAAGGGTGACACACAGGAAGCTGCTGAGAATGGTAGCCTCATGGAAGGGCCGCCATGGGGCTGGGGACAATTTTCATGGCATGCACGGTGAATTCCCCACGGTGCAGGGTTATTAACGATGCAAAATGTAAGTAAAATAGGCCAGGTGCAGTGACTCATGCCTGTAATCCCAGCACTTTGGGAGGCCAAGGTGGGCGGATCGCTTGAGGTCAGGAGTTTGAGACCAGCCTGGCCAACAAGGCGAAATCCTATCTGTGCTAAAAATACAAAAATTAGCTACATGTGGTGACGTGCACCTGTAGTCCCAGCTACTTGGGTGGCTGAGGCAGGAGAATCGCTTGAACCCAGGAGGCAGAGGTTGTAGTGAGTCCTGATCGTGCCACTGCACTCCAGCCTTGCTAACAGAGTGAGACTTCATCTAAAAAAAAAAAAAAAAAAAAGTAATAAAATAAAATAAGGTCTATTCTGTTTTTAGAAAATTGGTTCCTTTCTCTGATCTCTCTAGACCACATTCCCTTTGTCTTGGGAATGGAGTTTCTTCTTCCCAAATTCATAGAAAATAGCCACTTTTTCATCTACTGCTCTGGGCCTCAGGTTTTCTCTGGGAAGTGTCTCCTTTCTGGCCTACCTATAGGGGCATTGAAGTAAAACACTGGTTGAGGAAAATTCACAAACCAAGTGTAGTGGTGCAATCACGGCTCATACAGCTTGGTGTTGCTGGGAATATTCTGTTTCTCACTCTGGGTGGTGATTACACAGATGTGTCCCTTCCTTCCTTCCTTCCTTCCTTCCTTCCTTCCTTCCTTCCTTCCTTCCCTCCCTCCCTTTCTCTCTCTCTCTTTTTTTTGAGATAGGGTCTCCGTAAGTCACTCAGGCTGGTCTCAAACTCCTAGGCTCAAGCAATCCACTCTCCTCAGCCTCCCAAAGTGTTGGGATTACAGGCGTGAGCCACCGCACCCAGCCATGTATGCATTTCTGTTAGTACAATACTAGAAGTAGAATTTTGGGGTCACAGAGAAGCCATTTGTTCAAATGTTATAGATAACGCTGAACAGATTTCCGAATCGATTTTACCAGTTTACATTTTCAGTTACTCCATATCCTCACCAAAACTTGGCATGGTCTTTTATTTTTTTTGTTTTTGTTGTTGTTATTGTTGTTTGTTTGTTTGTTTTTGGCAGGGGTTGGGGGTGGGGAGGCGGATAGAGTCTTGCTCTGTCACCCAGGCAGGAGTGCAGTGGCGCAGTCTCGTCTCACTGCAACCTCCGCCTCCCAGGTTCAAGCGATTCTCCCACCTCAGCCCTCCAAGTAACTGGGATTACAGGTGCCCGCCACCGTGCCTGGCTAATTTTTGTATTTTTAGTAGAGACAGGTTTTCTCCATGTTGGCCAAGCTGGTCTCAAACTCCTGGCCTCAAGTGATCTGCCCGCCTCAGCCTCCCAGAGTGCTGGGATTACAGGCGTGAGCCACCCTGCCTGGCCAGACTGTTGAGTGTTTATTCACCATTTATATATCTTCTCGGAGCACTGTCAATTCAAGTCCTTTGCCCATTTTTAAATCAGGGTTTTTTGTTTTTTTGTTTTTTTAAACTGTTGAGTTTTAGGAGTCAGTGTATTCTGATTATCAATCCCTTAAAAAATGTGTGATTTGCAATTTTTTTTTCCTATTCTGTGACTTGCCTCTTTACTCCGTTGATAGTGGGTTTTTTTATTTCTTTAGATGCAGGGTCTCTGTTTGTCACACAGGCTGGAGGGCAGTGGCGCAATCATGACTCAACTGCAGCTTCAGACTCCTGGCCTCAAGCGCTCCTCCCGCCTGGCCTCCCAAAGTGCTGAGATGACAGGTGTCGGCCTCCGTGCCCACCCGTCCCCTCACTCTGTCCTTAATTATCCCTCCCTCACATTGTCTTTCCCAGCGCCCCAGGTGCATGTCAGGAGCTGGATTCCCATGGTATCCTTTGTATTGCAAATTGCACAGTGAGGTATGAATGTGGCCAGTGGATAACGTCCTTCAGCTCCTCCTGGCGTCCGTTCCCACCTAATCTCTTCCTCCACCCTGCTTTCCGTTTCTCCTCTGAAATGCATTCTCTCTCTCTCTCTCTCTCTGTTTCTCCTCTCTCTCTCTCTTCTCTCTTCCACACTTTACAGAGGCTAAAACTTTGGGAGGCCGAGGCGGGTGGATCACCTGAGGTCAAGAGTTCGAGACCAGCGTGGCCAACATGGCAAAACCCCGTCTCTACCAAAAAATACAAAAATTAGCCGGGCTTGGTGGCAGACACCTGTAATCCCAGCTACTCCGTAGGCTGAGGCAGGAGAATCGCTTAAACCCGGGAGGCGGAGGTTGCAGTGAGCCGAGATTGCGCCATTACAGAGCAAGACTCCGTCTCAAAAAAAAAAAAAAAAAAATCGTCCCGAAGTTACCCAAACAGAAGCTGCGCCCCCTTGCCGTGTGACCCCAGGCCCACTCAGTTTACTTCTCGCCAGTATTTTTTCATCTTTAACCTGAGAAGCACCAAGAAGGCTGAGATTGGATCCCATTTGCCTCAGGAAAGTTAATTAACCTCTCCTGATCCTTAAATCCAGGGAGGGGCACGGCCCCTCCCTCAGGGAGCTGCATCGACGTTTCAATGAGTGAAGGGGCTCAACAGTGCCTGGCACATAGGAGGTGCACCTTGAAGGGTTTAGCCGTGATTTTATCATCATTGTGTGCCCCAGGCACGAGTGCTTTTCCATGGAGGGGACAGGAGTGGAGGAGGAGGGGGCATCGTTTCGTTAAAACTCCACGAAGTCCCCTCCCCCACGGGTCATGCGTCTGAACCTAATCCTCGCTAATTCCCCTGCCATTCTGCTGAGGCCGGGCTGTTGCCATAAGAGGATTGGAGCATTTGCTAAATTAGTCCTGGTCAGGGGCAGAGGAAACAGCTGGGGGAAGGCAGGGTGTTTGGAGACCAGGAGGGACAGAGACATATGGGGATGAGGGAAGAGACGGAGAGAGGGAAGGAGGGGAGAGAATCACTCACCGCTGATACCTAGGAAGGGGAAAACAAGAGAGAAGAGAACATGAGTGGCGGTCAGGCGCAGTGGCTTGCCCCTGTAATCCCAGGTCAGGCGCAGTGGCTTGCCCCTATAATCCCAGCGCTTTGAGAGGCCGAGGCAGGAGGATCATTTAGAGCCCAGGAGTTCAAAGCCAGACTGGGCAACATAGCAAGACCCCATCTCTACAAATGCATAAATAAAAATTCGAGAACAGGAATAAAATGGACAGAAAATGGAAGGGACAGAGACCAGCAAGGAGGCCGGCAACCTGATGAGATGAATATCAAGACCGGGTCCATCCTCTCCTAGCTTGAGACCTTGGGCAGGTCACCCAGCCGCCCTCTGCCTCAGTTTCCTCATCTGTGAAATAGGGATCATAATAATAGTATCATTCTGAGAATTAAAAGAGTTAGAACCGGCTTACACCACTGCCTGCCCAATAATTTTATTTTATTTTCCTTCTGATTTACTAAGGTATAATTTATGTCCTATAAAATCCATTCTGTTTTTTCCCCAACTCTTTCTTTTTTTTTTTTTTTTTTTGAGACAAGAGTCTCAGTGTCACCCAGGCTGGAGTGCAGTGGCACAATCTCGGCTCACTGCAACCTCTGCCTCCCAGGTTCAAGTGATTCTCCCACCTCTGCCCTCCAAGTAGCTGGGATTACAGGCACCCGTGACCACATCCAGCTAATTTTTATATTTTTAGTAGAGATGGGGTTTCACCATGTTATCCAGGCTGGTCTCGAACTCCTGACCTCAGGTGATCCGCCCTCCTCGGCCTCCCAATGTACTGGGATTACAGGCGTGAGCCACCACACCCAGTGTACCTGACTCCCTGTTCACTCTCTTATTTAAATACGTTCGTTTTCTAGGGTGTGATAAGTTTGGGAAATTATATACAGTCCCAGAACCATCACCATAATCAAGATAGGGAACATTTCTAGCACTCCCAAAAGATCCTCGTTTGTTCCTTTGCAGTAAATCTCACCAGCTGCTCCCTAGGTCCTGGCAAGCACTATCTGCTCTCTGCCCCGTATAAGTTTTATCTTTTCTAGAATCTCATAGGCATGGAATTGTACAGTATTTGCTTCTTTTTTTAATTTTAATTTTATTTATTTATTTCAGTATTTGCTTCTTTGTTTCTGGTTTTTTTGTTTTTTTTTTTAGACAGGGTCTCACTCTGTTGCCCAGGCTGGAGTGCAGTGGTGCAATCTCAGCACACTCCAGTCCCAACTTCAGGGGCTCAAGCGATCCTCCCACCTTAGCACCCCAAGTAGCTTGGTCTATAGGCATGTGCCACCATACCCAGCTAATTTTTTGCATTTTTTTAGTAGAGACAGGGTCTCACTATGTTGCCCAGGCTGGTCTGGAACTCCCGGGCTAAAGTGATCCTCCTCCCACCTCGGCCTCCCAAAGTGCTGGGGTTACAGGTGTGAGCCACTGTGCCCACCCTGGATTTAATTTTCTTTCTTTCTTTTTTTTTTTTTTTTTTTTAAAAGACATGGGGTCTCACTCTGTTCCCCAGGCTGGTCTTGAACTCCTGAGCTCAAGCAATCCTTCCACCTCAGTCTTCCAAAGTGCTGGAGTTTCAGGTGTGAGTCACTGTGCCCAGCCCTAGTTTCTTTTCCTGGGGTATTGACTACTGGGAGTTCACTCCTTTTCATCAGTGAGGAATATCTTTTTTTTTTTTTTTTTTTTTTTGAGACAGAGTCTTTCTCTGTCACCCAGGCTGGAGTGCAGCTGTGCAATCTCAGCTCACTGCAATATCTGCCTCCTGGGTTCAAGCGATTCTTATGCCTCAGCCTCCCAAGTAGCTGGGATTACAGGCACGTGCCACCACGCTCAGCTAATTTTTGTATTTTTAGTAGAGACGAGGTGTCTCCATGCTGGCCAGGCTGGTTTCGAACTCCTGACCTCAAGCGATCCGCCCACCTAGGCCTCCCAAAGTGCTGGGATTACAGGTGTGAACCACCATGCCTGGCTCAGGGTATCCTTTTGTATGGATGCATCAGGGTTTGTTTCTCCCTTCACCTGCTGATGGACGTCTGGATAGTTTTCAGCTTGGGGCCATTATGACTAAAACTGCCAGGAATAGCATAAGTACAAATTCAGTAAAAATAATAATAATAAAGACCCAAGTACCTGGCCAACGTGGTGAAACCCCGTCTCTACTAAAAATACAAAAATTAGCTGGGCATGGTGGCACACGTCTGTAATCCCAGCTACTCAGGAGGCTGAGGCAGGAGAATCACTTGAACCCGGGAGGCAGAGGTTGCAGTGAGCAGAGATCACGCCACTGCACTCCAGCCTGGGCAACAGAGCAAGACTCCATCTCAAAATAATAATAATAATAATAATAATAGGTTAAGATAAATGTTTAGCAGCTGGGCATGGTGGCTCACGCCTGTAATCCCAGCACTTTGGGAGGCTGAGGCAGGTAGATCATGAAGTCAAGAGATGGAGACTGTCCTGGCCAACATGGTGAAATCCCGTCTGCTAAGCGTGGTGGTGCATGCCTGTAGTCCCAGCTACTCGGGAGGCTGAGGCAGGAAAATTGATTGAACCTGGGAGATGGAGGTTGCAGTGAGCCGAGATCGCGCCACTGTACTCTAGCCTGGTGACAGAGTGAGACTCTGTCTCAAAAAAAAAAAAAAAAAAAAAGATAAATGTTCAGCATGATGATTTCAAGGCTCATCCACATCGTGTTTATCAGTGCTTCTTCCTTTTCCTGGCTGAGTAATATTCCCTTGCATGGGTAGATTTGTTTCTGTGGATGGACATTTGAATCGCTTCATCTTTTGGCCATTGTGAATCATCCTGCTATAAATTTGAGCGTACAAGTTTTTGTCTGAACACGTGCTTTCCGTTCTTTGCGGCATATGCTTCAGAGCAGAATTGTTAGGTCACTACAAAGCTCCAGAGCATTTTCGTCATCCCAAAAGGAAACCCCATATTCATTAAGCAGTCACTCCCCATTCAACCACACAGCACCCCTCACCCCAGCACCTGGCAGCCACTACGTTTTCTGTCTCTACGGATTTGCCTTTTTTTTTTTTTTTTGAGCCAGATTCTCACTCTGTTGCCCAGGCTGCCAGGCTGGAGTGCAGTGCTGCGATCTCAGCTCACTGCAACCTCTGCCTCTCAGGTTCAAGTGATTCTCCTGCCTCAGCCTCCCAAGTACCTGGGATTACAGCCACACACCACCACACCCAGCTAATTTTTGTATTTTTAGTAGAGATGGAGTTCCACCATGTTGGCCAGGCTGGTCTCAAACTCCTGGCCTCAAATGATCCACCCACCTCAGCCTCCCAAAATGCTGGGCTTATAGGCATGAGCCACCATACCTGGCTGGATTTGCCTATTCTGAATGTTTCATATAATTAGGATAATACAATATATGGTCTTTGTGTCTGGCTTCTTCTGTGAATGTACCTAATGCCACTGAATTAAGTACCTTAAAATGGAAAAAGTGAATCATGCAATGGGAAAAATGGTACATTTTATAGTATGTGTATTTTACCACAAAAATAGATAAAGATTTATTGAGCTCTTACCCTGGACCCAGCTTCAGGTCCAAGTAATTAATATAATAACATCATTTCATTCTCTTGAGATGGGTCTTCTTAGATGCTCCATGCTACAGGTGGGGAAATTGAGGCTGGGAGAAATGAATCACCCGAGGTCAGATGACCAGAAGAGGCTAAGCCAAGGTGGGACAGCAAGTCTGCCTGACCCTCCATCCTGTATATAACTCCCAGTCATCCCCCAACAAAAATCTTAATCTGGGATTCAGCAATTCAGAGGAATACAGGCAGAGTGAGATGACCTAGAGGTCGGGAGCGGTGGCTCACGCCTGTAATCCCAGCACTTTCAGAGGCTGAGTGGGGTGGATCACTTGAGGTCAGGAGTTTGAGACCAGCCTGGCAAACATGGTGAAACTTTGTCTCTACTAAAAAAATCCAAAAATTAGCCAGGCGTGGTGGTGGACGCCTGTAGTCTCAGCTACTCGGGAAGCTGAGGCAGGAGAATAGCATGAGCCCAGGAGGCAGAGGTTGCAGTGAACTGAGATCGAGCAACTGCACTCCAGCCTGGGTGACAGAGTGAGACCCTGTCTCAAAAAAAAAAAAAAAAAATGACCTAGAGCTGGAAAAACAGGAACTCAGAGGTGGGCCAGGCATGGTGGTTCACACCTATAATCCCAGCACTTTGAGAGGCCGAGGCAGGTGGATCACTTGAGCCCAGGAGTTTGACACCAGCCTGGGCTGCGTGGCAAAACCTTGTCTCTACTAAAAATACGAAAATTAGCCAGGTGTAGTGGCAGGCACCTGTAGTCCCAGCTACTCAGGAGGCTGATACAACAGGATTGCTTGAACCCAGGAGGCAGAGGTTGGAGTGATTCAAGATCACGCCACTGCACTTCAGCCTGGGTGACAGAGTGAGACCCTGTCTCAAAAAAAAAAAAAAGAAAGAAAGAAAGAAAAAAGTAAGAAGCAAAGAAAAAGAGAAGAGAGGGAAGGAAAGAAAGAAAAAGGTGAAAATCCATCCAAATGAAACAAGGACCTGGGAATCTGAAAGGCAAGAGGAAGAAAGGAAAGAGAGAGGAGAAGAGATGAGAGAGAAAGGGTGAGATTGAGAAACTGAAAAGGATCCGGGGGAAGAGATGGAAAGCAAAGGGTTGGAAGAGCTGAAGCTGCAGAAGGCTGGATGCTGAGAGGGAAGGTGGGCCAGAGGCTGGGCGTGGCTCTAAATGCTGGCGTTAAGCTGCACATCCTGCCACTGAGGCAGGAAGCATTCTCGTCACCCCCCTGTTTTTTCAGGAGGGGCATTGGAAGGTTACAGATGGGTGGGGCTGGGGCTGGCCCTGGGGACCCCTGTTCCTCCTCCTCCTTCCTTTTTTTTTTTTTTTAATTTTTTGTTTTTGGAGACAGGGTCTCTTGTTCCATCGCCCAGGCTGGAGTGCAGTGGTGCAATCATAGCTCCCTGCAGCCTCAAACTCCTGGGCTCACACGATCCTCTCATCTCAGCCTCCCGAGTAGCTGGGACCACAGGCACACATCACCACACCCGGTTGATTTTTTTAATTTTTTGTAGAGACAGAGATCTCGCTTTGTTGCCCGGGCTGGTCTGAAACTCCTGGCCTTACTCAATCCTCCCTCCTCAGCTTCTCAGAGCACTGGATTACATGCGTGAGCCACTGCACCCAGCCCCTGATCCTTCATAAATTGGCTTTAGAGAGATGTCAAGGAAAGGAGGGTGAAGAGACAGGAAACACATGGATGGACCCAGGCCCCACAGACAGAAGGAACAGAGCAGTTCCTGTTTCTACCTGCCCCTCCTGGAAAAAAATACGGAAACTAAAGAATCATCCAGACTTTAAATGAGATCCAACATTTTAATCGGTTTCACTCTGTGGGTGGACAGAGAAGGGGGACCCGGAGGCCAGTGTGTGGGGAAGAGGACAGATAAGGTGACACCTTCTCAGGGAGGCTCTTGGCTTCTTCCTTCTGTCCCCACCTGCCTTGTCACTCTCCCTGGCTTTAGGACGTAGAACATTTGAAATCTCCCGTGCACAGCTTGAAGAACCTGCACTCAGGAGCCCAGCCCAGGAAAAGCAACTTGTAACCTCCTAGCCGGATTTGGCGCCCCGCCCTCTCCGGCTCCTGGTGGATTCTCAGAAGACCCCAGGATCAGGCCCTCTCGAAGTCTTACCCTGTCGGCCTGTGATGGGGGCCCCTCGGCCTTCACTACTCACTCCTTCCCAGAACCTTGCATGCATCCTTCAGTCCCTCCCTGACTCCCATCAAGTTTCTATGACTTGTTTGCACAAGACACATCCTCCCCGGTGAATAAAGAGAAGATTCTCTTCCACGCCTGAGTCCTGGCCTCCAGTGCAGAGCTTCCGTGTCTCCGAAGAATGAAACTTATAGTGGATTCTGGTCCCAACGTTTGCACAGACCCAGGGCACAATATCGTCCCATCCCTGCCCCTCCTGTGTGAACTTTGTCTAGCTCCCCCAGCCTCCCCAATGATCTATGTTGTCTTCCTCTGTTTATATGTTCATCCCACACTGGACTCTTGAGCCACTCCTGGGTTATTTTTGTTGTTGTTATTATTGAGACGGAGTTTTGCTCTTGTGACCCAGGCTGGCGTGCAGTGCCGCAATCTCTGCTCTCTTCAACCTCCGCCTCCCGGGTTCCAGCAATTCTCCTGCCTCAGCCTCCCGAGTAGCTGGGATTACAGGCATGCACCACCATGCCCGGCTAATTTTTGTATTATTAGTAGAGACGGGGTTTCACTATGTTGGCCAGGCTGGTCTTGAACTCCTGACCTCAGGTGATCCACCCGCCTCGGCCTCCCAAAATGCTGGGATTACAGGTGTGAGCCACCGCACCCGGCCCACTCCTGGGCTTAATGTCCCAGAACCCAGCATGACTCGGGCCTATGAGAGATGAACACGTTTTATGTGGAATAAAAACCTCTTTGTGGGCTCTAGAGATCAGGGTGTGCCCCTCAGGGGGTCTAGGCTGTGTGCACCTCTTCTGGTCTGGTGCTGGAAACGTCACCTGATACCTCCCGGCCTCTCTTCACATCTCGCCTTTCTCCTGACCCTGGCTACTGCTGACAGTGTGTACCAACTCGTAAGCATATATTGTGCCCTATCTCTTCCCAACTCTTAGTTCAGTGACCTCAGGTTGCTAGCTTGAAGTCAGCCGTGGCGGGAGTATTTACACCCCGGAAATTGACAAACGCTCTACAACCAACCTTTCCTCTTCCTTGGAGAGCCCATTGTTAGACCTCTGCCAGCACACCACTGTCTTCCTGCCCTACTTTTTTTTTTACACCTTGCGTTGTGAACTCCACCGATGAAGGGCTCTGGGATCCCACCTCCCCACCCAAAAATGAAAGGACAACTCAGACCGAGAAGGCAGGGACCCAGCACCCAACTTCTGAGCATCAAACGGCCTCAATCCGTCTTCAGGTTCTCACAAGTGCTTGCCTGTGTCACCATAAGTAAGATTCTATTTCAAGAAATAATGGTGCCACCCCAGGAAAATGTCCTCAAGCCAAGCTCTATTTTCCAATCCCACCATCAAAACTGAAAACCAAAAAAAAAAAAAAAAAATCTAAAAAAGGGAATGTATGCTTGAAATGTAGGGCTGCCTCCTCCAAATCTATTTCCCCCTCTTCCTGTCTCTTGTTTATTTACAGATGGGAGGCTGTCCAGCTGCTTCTTCTCTGTGAAATAGCCACAACTATAGGTGATACGTCCCATGCAGCTACCCCAATTCCACCAGTGTCTCACCTTTAGAAAATCCTAAAACAAAAGAAAAAAGGAGTAGAGATGGAACAGGCAAGTTGCCTTTCATTTCCCTACCAAATATACACATTCCCAATGTGCTAATGAGCGAATGAGTGATATAACGTCTTTAAAAAGAAACTAAGAAGAAAAAGTACATATATGTATAGCTACATATATGAATATAGATCTTTGTCTCTCAAACAGTCCCCTAAACCTACCATGTAAGCCTGACATTTGTGAAGTCTGTAAAATTCCCAGATAATTTATTTTTAATGTAACTGCATCATTGGCCTAAGGTTTCCCGACGGGGCTTCTTAAAGTCTGTCTTTGGAATTTCTAGAAAGGTCCCTAACCATATGCTAAAGAAGTCTCCACGTGTAGGGCCAGGCACAATGGCTCATGCCTGTAATCCCAGCACTTTGGGAGGCCGAGGCAGGCGGATCACTTGAGGTCAGGGGTTCGAGACCAGCCTGGCCAACATGGTGAAACCCTGTCTCTACTAATAAGACAAAAATTAGCCGGGCGTGGTGGAGCACACCTGTAATCCCAGCTAATTGGGAGACTGAGGCAGGAGCATCCCTTCAACCCGGGAGGCGGAGGTTGCAGTCAGTGAGCCGCGATCACACCACTGCACTCCAGCCTGAGCAAAAGAGCGAGACTCCGCGGTGGCTCACGCCTGTAATCCCAGCACTTTGGGAGGCGGAGGCGGGCGGATCACGAGGTCAGGAGATCGAGACCATCCTGGCTAACACGGTGAAACCCCGTCTCTACTAAAAATACAAAAAAAATTTAGCCGGGCATGGTGGCGGGCGCCCGTAGTCCCAGCAACTCGGGAGGCTGAGGCAGGAGAATGGCGTGAACCCAGGAGGTGGAGCTTGCAGTGAACCGAGATCGTGCCACTGCACTCCAGCCTGGGCGACAGATCTAGATTCTGTCTCTCAAAAAATAAATTAAAAAAAAAAGTGTCCACGTGGAAAGTTAAGGAATCAAGCCCCCCTACCTGCTTGTTCAAGGGCACGGTGATTCTGACCTAAACATGACCCCAAATCAACTGCAAGTGTGATTTGACTTCTTCTTGGAGCAAGTTCTCAGCACCACTTTCTGAAGCCTGGAGCTCGTGGTGTACTTCAGCGGTCACAATCGTGCCAGACGGTGTTGGGGTTGAGAGAATCACTAGGACCTGTGAGCTGTCCCGGGAGAGGGAGGAGCCTCTCCCTGCGGAGGAAAGGGGTGGGCTCTGTAAGCTGAACACCCAGCCCAGCCGCAGAGACCAGGGCTGTCGGCCGTGGGAAGGACAGCTGGTTCCGGTTGCTTTCTCAGTGATGCTGTCCCGGGATCTAAGCTGCAGGGAAGCAGATTCAGAAGAGAAAGGGTCCCGAGGCCCAACAGAGAGAGATGGAGACTGCGTCCTCTACAAGATCTGAAACTTCCAGGCACTCTGATCCTTGTAGTCCAGAGGGTCCATGGGATTGTAGGTGAATTTCCAGGCACCCGTGGGGTCCTTGAATTCCAAGCTATCCACGGGGCTGTAGGCGCCATAGCTCTGGCCTGATAGGGAGGTGGGGGACTGGGCCAGGGAAGGTCCCACGGAGGGGCCAGAGAGAGGGCTAAGAGCCGGGCCCCCTAGCTGGGGCACCATGGGAGAAAGGTAGGGGTCTAGGCCGCTGAAATAGGAGCTCGGAGACCCATAGGCGGAGGGGGAAGAGCAGAAAGCGGAGGCCGGGGCGTAGGTCATGGCATAGGGGGCCGAGGTCAGAGATGGCGCCGAAGCCACCAGCCCAGCCCGCTGCGCCTCAGGCAAAGGGGACTCTGAGGCTGGGCTCCAGATGGACACAGTGGCCACTGCCGTGGTTGGGGAGCCTGAGGGGCCGGGCAGAGGGGGACTGTAGGAATCTGAGATGCCCAGAGGGTCTGGACACACATCCGTGGAGGGTCTTGGGGACGTGCCCGCCTTCCTCTTGGCAGGCCGGGCCTTGGCCTGGCCCCCTGGGGGCTGCTGCTGCTGTTTCTGCTGCTGCCGCTGCTGCCTGCATTTAGCCCTGCGGTTCTTGAACCAAACCTGGGGGATAAGAGGGGAGATGGGGGTGGGTAAGTGGGGAAGAGGCCCAGGAGAGCCACAGGGTGCCCAGGGATGAGGACACTTATTGGTGAGAGGTGCTGGGGTCACATCTGTCTACTTTGCATCCAGCTGTGGGACATCTATTCATCCATCCATCCATCTAACCATCCAATCATACCTGCATGTGTGCATGAACACATACATACATCATACCTATGTGCATTCATCCATCCGTCTAATACAAACATGCACACATACAATTATACATATATATACACCATATGCCCATATATCACGCATACATTTACCCATCTATATGATCATACATACATTATACACATATTCATCCATCCATCTAATACAAACATGCACACGTACAATTATACATACATACACCATACGCACATACATCATGCCTGCATTTACCCATCTATATGATCATACATACATACATCATACACATATACATCGTACATACATTCACTGGCCCATCTGATCATACATGCAAGTGTACATACATCATACACACATACATCATACATGCATTAATGGAGCCATCTGATCATACATATATACGTCATACACATATTCATCCATCCATCTGATCATACAAATATACAATTACAATTATACATACGTGCATTGTACACACATACATCATATGCACATACCTCATACATAGATACACATTAATCCATACATACAATCATACAAACACATATTTCATTTATCCATCTAATTATATATACATTCATACACTCATATATAAACAAATAAACCCATCCAGTCATCCAATCATGCATATATGCATACATATATCATACCTACAGGCATTCATCCACCTAATACAAACATACACACATACAATTATACATACACCATACACGCATGCATCATGCATACATTTATCCATCTATCTGGTCATACATACATCGTACACATATTCATCCACCTGATCATACAGACATAAAAATGTGCAATTATAGGCACATACATTGTACACACATACATCATACATAGCTATGCACTAATCTATCTAATCATACATACATACAGTCACACATACATATTTCATTTATCCTTCCAATCATACACACGTGTGTATGCACATAAATGTAACATCATATCTACAGCATGCAAACATACACGCATACAATTATACTTACATACACCATACACACATACATTATGCAGACATCCATCTTATCATACATACATACCTCACACATATATATGTCATACACACATTCACCAGTCCATCTGATCATACATACATCATACATACACTTATCCATCTGATGATACATACAATTGTACACACATACATCATACATAGATTCATTCATCTATCTTATACATATAATATATACATAGGTCATACACACATACATCATACATGCATTAATGGATCTATCTAATCATACATACATCATATGCACGTTCATCCATCCATCTGATTATACAAGCATACAAATATACAATTATACACCCATACATCATACACACAAACATCATGCATACATACACATTAATCCATCCAATCATACCTATATACAATCATACAAACACACACATTTTATTTATCTGTCCAATCATATATACGTGCATACACTCATATACACATAAATACACCCATCCGGCCGGGCACGGTGGCTCACGCCTGTAATCCCAGCACTTTGGGAGGCCGAGGCAGTAGGATTGCCTGAGGTCAGGAGTTTGAGACCAGCCTGGCCAACATGGTGAAACCCCATCTCTACTAAAAATACAAAAATTAGCCCTGTGTGGTGGCACGCGCCTGTAATCCCAGCTACACAGGAGGCCGAGGCAGGAGAATCACTTGAACTCAGGAGGCGGAGGTTGCAGTGAGCCAAGATCATGCCACTGCACTCCAGCCTGGGAGACAGAGCGAGACTCCATTTCAAATAAATAAATACACCCATCCATCCAATCATGCATGCACATACACCATGTATACATATATCATGCATGCATACATTCATCATCTATCTAATCATACCTACGTGTGTTCATGCAAACACACATATATACATGTATCCATCCCATCATACACACAGACACTCATATATACACATACATACATTCATCCATGCTTCCAGTCATACATGCACACACACACATCTACAGTCACACATACATACATTCATCTATGCATCCACCCACCCATCCATCCATCCGTCTATTCAGTCAGTTAATAAACGTGCATTAACCATTTTCTACTACTCTGAGGGTCCATCAGTGGAATCGACTACTCTGAGGGTCCATCAGTTCTAGTTGGGAGAAACAGAGTCTAAATAAACAGACTCTGAGAAACCATACGTAAATCATATGCAATGTTAAATGCTATGTTCAGTGTGGCTCTCATTGATTGATAAGCAAAGACTCGAACAAGGCGATGGGGCCTGCTGTGTGGTTATCTGGAAATAAGCATTCCAGATAGAGGAAACTGAGTGCAAAGGCCTGAGGCAGGAGGGTGCTCGGCAGGCATGAGAGCCATGAGGCGGTCAGTGGGATGATGGGGAGAGGAATTATTGTCCCCTTTATAACTTTGGCTGTCACTCTGGATCTCTCCCTCCTCCCATCGCTCTTTGTTCTGGGGAGGGCTCCTGAGGTCACAGGAAGGGTCGGGAGGGGTCCAGGGACCCGCCACCCCACCTGAACCCTGGACTCGGGCAGATTGATCTTCAGAGCCACCTCCTCGCGGGCATAGACGTCTGGGTACTGGGTCTTGGCAAACAGTGCCTCCAGTTCCTCCAGTTGGCTCCGAGTGAAGGTGGTCCGCTCCCGCCGCTGCTTCCTGGGGGCGCCTGGGGTGGGACAGGAAACAGGACCCTCAGGTCATCCACATGGGCTGGTGTGAGGCCCTGAGGCTGGGTGGGATGCCAAGAATTCTATCCTGGTTGCCATCTGCCTAAACTAAGGATGGAATACATATCCCCTGCCCTTCTACACCTCACTCTGTGCCTGGCACTCTGTGGCTCCTGCCTGACCCCAAGGCTTTAGCTCTACGATGAGGTGTGTGAGTCGTTTTTCCCTCTTCTAAACTTTCTTATATACTAAGACATAATCAGTTGAAGTGTGACATTGCTGACATTCAACCATTTCTAGCCTATAAAAGTAGCAAGTCTGGGCCAGGTGCGGTGGCTCACACCTGTAATCCCAGCACTTTGGGAGGCCGAGGCAGGCAGATCACAAGGTCAAGAAATTGAGACCATCCTGGCCCACATGGGGAACCCCTGTCTCTACTAAAAATACAAAAAATTAGCCAAGTGTGGTGGCGCACGCCTGTAGTCCCAGCTACTTGGGAGGCTGAGGCAGGAGAATCGCTTGAACCCAGAAGGCAGAGGTTGCACTGAGCCAAGATTACGCCACTGCACTTCAGCCCGGTGACAGAACCAGGCCTGGTCTCAAAAAAAAAGTAGCAGGTCCACACTGCTCAACATAATGCAAAAAAAAAAAAAAAAAAAAAAAAAAAAAAAAAAAACGAGAGCTAAAGAATAATGCTACAAATAACTGAGTACTCACTTCTCTTAAAAATAAGGCTTTACAAAAATTAGCCGGGCATGGTGGCAGGCGCCTGTAATCCCAGCTACTTGGGAGGCTGAGGCAGGAGAATCACTTGAACCCAGGAGGCGAAAGTTGCAGTGAGCCAAGATCGTGCCATTGCACTCCAGCCTGGGCAGGAGCAAAACTCCATCTAAACTCTGTCTCAAAAATTTAAAAAAAAAAAAGAAGAAAGAAAGAAAGAAAGAAAAGAAAGAAAGAAAGAAAGAAGGCTTTGCAGGCCAGGTGCAGTGGCTCATGCCTGTAATCCCAGCACTTTGGGAAGCTGAGTCAGGTGCAGTATTTGAACCCAGGAGTCTGAGACCAGCCTAGCAACATTGGAAGACCCAATCTCTACAAAAAAAATTTTTTTTAAATAGTAATTTTTTTCTATGTTTTGTATAATCCAGACCCTGCACAATCTACAAAAACTTTAAAAAGTTAACCAGGCATGGTGGCATGCTGTGACCACCACCGCTGCACTCCAGCCTGGGCGACAGAGTGTGAGACACTGTCTCTCAAAAATAAATAAATAATAAAGTTTTGCTAACAGATGAAAATTCCTCTTGATTCCCCTTCCAGATTACATCCCTTCTTCCCCACTCCAAAAGGAACCTCTGTCCTGAATTTCTAGGACTGCTCATGTTTTTCTAAGTGGCATGCATTTCAGATGAACGCAGAGGGCTGGTGTATGGCCCTGAAGTCGCCCCTGTGACTGCCTTCTTCCTGGGGGCAAGAGGACCCAGAGGTGCTCCAAGAGATGAGGCCAGCCTGGGGTGCCAAGAGAAATGACTGTACTCACTTGGGTAGGGCACAGCCTGGTGCATCAGATCCACACTGGGGCCACTTAGGGCCAAGGCGTTGACAGAATAGTGGGGCCCCGGGTTCATATACGCCATCATGATCTTCGGGGACACTGAGGCCCAAGTCAGGGGGCCTGCAAGAGAAGAGGAGGGATGCTCACTCACTTACCAGTTACTCACCATGGGGTGACATGCAGGCTGAGATTCAAGTCCTGCCTCCTTCTCCTCTTAGGTATGTGACCTTGGCCATTTATCTCACCTCTCTGTACCTCTGTGTCCTCACGTGTAAATTTGCCTCTGCTTAAGGTTCTCAGAGCTTTCTTGAGACTCTGCAAAGCAGAGAGCTGAAGCCATCATGTGCCTCATAAGTGCAAGCTCTTATTCCTACTCTACCCTCTAAAAAAATCTCGTCCTGGCTAGGTACAATGGTTCACATCTGTAGCCCCAGCAATTTGGGAGGCCAAGGCAGGAGGATCACTTGAGCCCAGGAGTTTGAGACCAGCCTGGGCAATATAGCAAGACCCTGTCTCTAAAAAAAAAAAAAAAAAAAGTGTTTTTTAAAAAGTTAACTGGGTGTGGTGATGCATTCCTGTAATCCCAGCTACCCAGGAGGCTGAGGTGGGAGGATCACTTGAGCCCAGGAGTTTGGGGCTGCGGTGAGCTGTGTTCAGGCCACTGCACTCCAGCCTGGGTGTCACAGCAAGACTCTAAGAAAAGAACAAAACAAATCTGATCCCGTAACACTTCCTCATCCAAGATGCCTTCTTTCTGTGACCATGGGCAAACGTGCTCAGCCTCACTTATGACCAAGGACTGCAGGTTGACCACTGTCCCTGTTTACCCAGGGTGGAGGAGAGGTGGGTATTTCTTAGAACACAGGACTTTCAGTGCTAGAGCCAGAATGGTCCCAGGCAAACTGGATTGGTTAGTCACCCTAAGGGAGAGTGGCACTAAACCGACAGTAAGGGCCAGGCAAGGTAGCTCACGCCTGTAATCCCAGCAGTTTGGGAGGCTGAGATGGACGGATCACCTGAGGTCAGAAGTTCAAGACCAGTCTGGATAACATGGTGAAACCCCGTCTCTATCAAAAATACAAAAATTAGCCGGGTGTGGTGGCGGGTGCCTGTAATCCCAGCTACTCAGGAGGCTGAGGCAGGAGAATTGCTGGAACCTGGGAGGTGGAGGTTGCAGTGAGCCAAGATCGCACCACCGCACTCCAGCCTGGGTGACAGAGCGAGACTCTGTCTCAAAAACAAACAAACAAACAAACAAAAACGACAGGAAGGGCCAAGGAAGGTGGCTCACACCTGTAATCCCAGCACTTTGGGAGGTCAAGGCAGGGGAATCACTTGAGCCCAGAAGTTCAAAACCAGCCTAGGCAACATAGTGAGACCCCCATCTCTGAAAAAAAGAAAAAGAAATAGTGAGATCCAGGCCAGGCGCGGTGGCTCACGCTTGTAATCCCAGCACTTTGGGAGGCCGAGGCGGGCGGATCACGAGGTCAGGAGATCGAGACCATGGTGAAACCCTGTCTCTACTAAAAATACAAAAAATTAGCCGGGCGTGGTGGCGGGCGCCTGTAGTCCCAGCTACTTGGAGAGGCTGAGGCTGGAGAATGGCGTGAACCCGGGAGGCGGAGCTTGCAGTGAGCTGAGATCGCGCAACTGCACTCCAGCCTGGGCAACAGAGCGAGACTCCGTCTCAAAAAAAAAAAAAAGAAATAGTGAGACCCTTATCTCAAAAAAAAAAAAAAAAAAAAAAAAAAAACAGCGAGTGCGGATCTTCCATGATCACTTTTGACCTATCAGGTTGGCAAAGATGAAGGAGGTTGATAACTTCCGGCACTGGGGTCAGTGTGGGGAAAGGCGCACTCCCGTGGCAGATAGTTGCAACAAACTGTTATTGAAGTAAAATGCCATCTTTCTTTTGTCCTGGTAACTCACCTTCAATGTATACCTCAGTCGCCTTGTTAGAAAATGGGAATGAAAATCGCATTTATGGGCCAGGCGCAGTGGCTCACACCTGTAATCCCAGCACTTTGGGAAACCAAGGCAGGCAGATCACTTGAGGTCAGAAGTTTGAGATTAGCCTGGTCAACATGGTGAAACCCCATCTCTACTAAAAATACAAAAATTAGCCGGGCACAGGGGTGCACGCCTGTAGTCCCAGCTACTTGAGAGGCTGAGGCAGGAGAATCGCTTGAACCCGGGAGGCGGAGGTCGTAGTGAGCCAAAATGGTGCCACCACACCCCAGCCTGGGCTACAGACTCCGTCTCAAAAAAAAGAAAATAAAAGAAAAAGAAAATAGCATTTATGTTCAGGTGGCAACATAGCGAAACTCTCCTGTCTCTACAAAAAAAAAATTTTTTTTTTTTAAGTAAGCCTGGGTGCAGTGGCTCATGCCTGTAATCTCAGCACTTTGGGAGGCCAAGGCGGGCGGATCGCCAGAGGTCAGGAGTTCGAGACCAGCCTGGCCAACATGGTGAAACCCTGTCTCTGCAGAAGATACAAAAATTAGCCGGGCATGGCAGCGCATGCCTGTAATCTCAGCTACTCGGGAGGCTGAGGCAGGAGAATCGCTTGAACCCAGGAGGCAGAAGTTGCAGTGAGCCAAGATCACGCCACTGCACTCCAGCTTAGGCGACAGAGCGAGACTCCATCTCCAAAAAAAAAAGCATAAGGCTGCTCTCTGAACTGATTTTAAAAGATCTCTATTATATAGTTTTAAAAAATTGTTCTAGGGGCCGGGTGTGGTGGCTCACATCTGTAATCCCAGCACTTTGGGAGGCCGAGGCAGGCAGATCACCTGAGGTCGGGAGTTCGAGACCAGCCTGGCCAACATGGTGAAACGTCTCTACTAAAATACAAGAATTATCCAGGCGTGGTGGCAGGCGCCTGTAATCCCAGCTACTTGGGAGGCTGAGGCAGGAGAATCGCTTGAGCCCAGGAGGCAGAGGTTGCAGTGAGCCCAGATCGTGCCACTGCACTCCAGCCTGGGAGACAAGAGCAAGACTTCATCTCAAAAAAAATAAAAATAAAGAAAAGTTCTAGGCTTGGCAATAAGACAAAGGCTGACAGCATGCCATTTCCAAGTCATCTGGGAGTCTTGTCTAACAGACCCACCCAAAGTTTGCTTCATATTCTAAGGCAGCAGTCCTCAACCTTTTGGCACCAAAAACTGGTTTCGTGGAAGATAATTTTTCCATGGATGGGGGTGGGCAGTGCATTAGATTCTCATAAGGAGCATGCAACCTAGATCTCTCGCACGTGCAGTTCACAATAGGTTTCACGTTCCTATGAGAATCTAGAACCATCGCTGATCTGACAGGAGGCGGGGCTCAGGCAGTAATGCTCGCTCACCAGCTGTGCAACCCCGTGCCTAACAGACTACAAACTGGGGGTTGGGGATCCTATTCTAAGGGGACTGTACCTGCATTTGATTTATTATTCTTTTTTTTTTTTTTTTTTTTTTTTGAGACAGAGTCTTGCTCTGTCGCCCAGGCTGAAGTGCAGTGGCGCGATCTCGGCTCACTGCAACTTCCGCCTCTCGGGTTCAAGCGATTTTCCTGCCTCAGCCTCCCGCGGAGCTGGGATTACAGGCATGCGCCACCATGCCCGGCTAATGTTTGTATTTTTAGTAGAGACGGGGTTTCACCATGTTGGCCAGGCTGGTCTCGAACTCCTGACCTCGTGATCCGCCCATCTCGGCTTCCCAAAGTGCTGGGATTACAGGCATCAGCCACTACACCCGGCCTATTATTCATTATTGACTAGAGTCTAGACTTCGACAAGGTAAGTGGTAACCTCAGGAAGTTTGGTTGCAAATGATTTCTCTCTGGTAGAAAAGATAACCTCAAAGGTTACAGTTGTATTGTCCTGTAGGTCTTTAACCAGTTTTGTATCTAACCTGGCAAACTTTCTCCAGCCCATCTTTCCTGACTAAACGTATTAACTTCTGTTCATCAAATTCTCCTTTTTTTTTTTTTTTTTTTTTTTAATGGAGTCTTGTTCTGTCGCCCAGGCTGGAGTGCAGTGGCACAATCTCGGCTCGCTGCAACCTCTACCACCTGGGTTCAAGATATTCTCCTGCCTCAGCTTCCCAAGTAGTTGGGATTACAGGCATGAGCCACCACACCCAGTTAATTTTTTGTATTCTTAGTAAAGACAAGGTTTCACCATTGTTGGCCAAACTGGTCTGAAACTCCCGACCTTAGGCACCAGCCACCACGCCCAGCTAATTTTTGTATTTTTAGTAGAGTCAGGGTTTCACCATGTTGGCCAGGATGGTCTCAATCTCTTGACCTCGTGATCCACCCCCATCAGCCTCACAAAGTGCTGGGATTACAGGCATGAGCCACTGCATCCGGCCCGAATTCTCCTTTGAAACAGCTGGTTCCTTCATTCATGACTTAAATCAATCTTTGACCTGTGCTTATTATATATGTGTCAGAGAATCAGATTTGTTTTTTGGGGTTTTTTAAGAGACAAGGTCTCCCTCTGTCATCCAGGCTGGAGTGTAGCAGCGTTGCCATAGCTCACTGCAGCCTCCAACTCCTGGGCTCAAGTGATCTTCCCACCTCAGCCTCCCAAAATGCTAGGACTACAGACATAGCCACCACACCTGGTCAAATGGGTTTTTTTTTTTTTTTCATTTAATTGCACTTTTGACAATAAGTGTTTGTGAATGTTATTTTATATATTGTATATGACCAAACCATATATATTTATTATTTGTTTTATTATATATTATAAATATTATAAAATCATAATATTTATATCTTCAAAGGCAACAAGTATGGTGCTGGGCAGTATGTATACCTCGCAACCATTTGTGATTTTTAAAACAATGCAGTTGACCAGGTGCTGTGTCTCACACCTATAATCTCAGCACTTTGGGAGGTCAAGGTGGGCAGATTGCTTGAGCCCAGGAGTTCGAGACCAGCCTGGGTAATATGCCAAAACCCTGTCTCCACAAAAAAAAATACAAAAATTGGTCAGGCATGGTGGTCCGCACCTGTAGTCTCAGCTACTCAGGAGGCTGAGGCGGGAGGATCCCCGGAGCCCAGGATTTGGAGACTGCAGTGAGCTATGAGCATGCCACCACACACCAGCCTAGGCAATAGAGCAAGACCTTGTCTCGATAATAATAACAAATAGGCCAGGTGCAGTTGCTCATGCCTGTAATCCCAGCACTTTGGGAGGCCGAGGCAGATGGATCACCTGAGGTCAAGAGTTCGAGACCAGCCTGGCCAACATGGCAAAACCCTGTCTCTACTAAAAATACAAAATTAGGCGGGCGTGGTGGTGGGCGCCTGTAATCCCAGCTACTCCAGAGGCTGAGGCAGGAGAATCGCTTGAACCCGGGAGGCAGAGGTTGCAGTGAGCCGAGATCACACCATTGCACTCCAACCTGGGCAACAAGAGCAAAACTCCATCTCAAAAAAAGAGCTATAATAATAAAATAAATTTAAAGATAAAAATACAGTAAAATAAAAATACAAAAATTAGCCAAGCATGGTGGTGCATGCCTGTAATCCCAGCTACTTGGGAAGCAGAGGCAGGAGACCCTCTGGAACCTGGGAAGTGGAGGTTGCAGTGAGCCCAGATTGTGCCAGTGCACCCCAGCCTGGGTGGCAGAGTGATTCTCCATCTCAAAAATAATAAATATTATTATTATTAATTAATAAATAAAATGAGGCATTGATTTTACTCATGTGTAGAATATATGCTTGTATATGCATAGAAAATTCCCAGGAAGGAAGCAAGCTACTGGTACCAGTGACTGCCTCTGGGAAGGAGTGCTAAAGCCATATCTTGTCTCTATAGTTTGGATTACTTTTTAATTGTGTGTGTGTGTGTGTGTGTGTGTGTGTGTGTATGTTCTTGTCAAAAGCAAAAACAACAATGAAATCTTCAAAAAAGCAAATAGAACATGAAAACCCTCTGAGGGTTCCTCATTGCCCTCATTAGGATGGCCTCAGAAAACCTCTCAGCCTCCACAGCTATTTGCATAAGCCGTTTCCCGGGTTAGGCACGCCTCTCCCTCACCCCAAAGCCCCTCTCACCAGCTAACCCCTTCTCCTCCAGGTCTCAGCTCAGCTACTTTCCCCACAGAAAGCAACCTATGCCCCTAAACTGGATTTTACACACACACACACACACACACACACTCGCTACCTCTTTTTCTTCAAGACACAGCTTGTATTAAATGACATATTTATATGTTTGTTTATCTGTCTCTCTCCCTCAAATTCTATCAGTTACCTGAGTTCAGGGCCTGGGAATATCTCGGTTCCTGCCATGTCCCCAGCACCCCCAATAAATATTTGAAACATAAGAAAAAGAATTAAAAATGGATGGCGTTTATTTTAAGCTCCCACCCCTTAGTTCTTCTCACTGTCCTTTCCTTCTCATCCCTCACGTGAGGAGGGGAACAGATTCTGTTTATTTTAAGTTGAGATTCTACTGTTCATTCAGTAAATATTTTTTCAATGCCTTCCCTGCTCTAGGAACTAGGAATATAGCAAGAAATAAGACCTCAGCTTCTCTGTTCTCATAGAATTGAACTTCTTGGTTCCGTTCCTAGAGAAACCAATAATGAGTAAGGAAAAAATAATTTTTTTTTTTTTGAGACAAAGTCTCACTCTTGTCCCCGAGGCTGGAGTGCAATGGCGTGATCTCGGCTCACTGCAGCCTCTGCCTCCCGGGTTCAAGTGATTCTCCTGCCTCAGCCTCCCAAGTAGCTGAGATTACAGGCACCTGCCACCATACCCGCCTAATTTTTGTATTTTTAGTAGAGATGGGGTTTCACCATGTTGACCAGGGTGTTCTCGAACTCCTGATCTCAGGTGATCCACCTGCCTCGGCCTCCCAAAGTGCTGGGATTACAGGCGTGAGCCACCAAGCCCGGCCTTTTTTTTTTTTTTTTTTTTTAATAAAGATGCCATGGCCGGGGCAGGGGCTCACGCCTGTAATCCCAACATTTTGGGAGGCTGAATTATGAGGATCACTTGAGGTCAGGAGTTTGAGATCAGCCTGGCCAATATGGTGAAACCCCATCTCTACTAAAATACAAAAATTAGCCAGACATGATGATGGGTGCCTGTAATCCCAACTACTTGAGAATCGCTTGAACCCGGGAGGTGGAGGTTGCAGTGAGCTGAGATGGCACTACTGCATTCCAGCCTGGGTGACAGAGCAAGACTCTGTCAAAAAAAAAAGCCTTCAGAAAGTTTCAAGAACTCCCAGGAAAATAAAACAGGTTGTTATGAGAGTGAACACGTTTGGGGTGGGTGAGGCATCTAGGAAGTTTTGTGGATCTGGAATAGAGATTTCCAGGCAAAAAAAAAAAACAGCAGGTGCAAAGGTTTGCAGGCTGAAATCTCACACTGTCACCCTGAGCAAGACAGGGTCTCCAACTTTGTCTTGTTGGAGGAAAAACAAGGCACCCCGTGTGACCATAGCAGATTGATCGTGGAGAAAAGCAGAAAGAACACGTAAAACCTGGTAGGAATGTCACGAGAAGGCTCAGTGCTGACAATAAAATCAAAAGCAGCTACATTAAATCCCCAAAATCAAACTTCCTTCAAGGTAACTCCCAATAACCCTTACCCCCTGATATTCAGGTCCTGTGTAGTCCCTACTAACAAGCTGGCTGACGTGTGTAACCGACAGGATATTGCAGAAATGACAGAGCGTGGCTTCCAAGGCTAGCTCTAAGGAGAGCCAGCCGCCATGTTGTGAGGATGCTCAAGCCATCCCATGGAGAGGTCTATGTGGCGAAGAAATGAGGCCTCCTGCCAACAGCTATGAGAGTAAGCTACCATGGAGGTTAGTTCCCCAGCCTCAGCCAAGCCATTAAGTGACTTCAGTCCTGGCCGACATCTGACCACAACCCCATGGAACACCCTGAGCCAGAATAATCCAGTTAAGCCACTCTTGGATTCCTGTCCCTTGGAAACTATAAGAGATCAGAAATGTGTATTGTTTGAAGCTGCTAAATTTTGGGATAAGTTGTTACCCAGCAATAGGTAACTAATACACAAGCCTTCTCTATACAGGAAGTCATTAAATCCCCAGCACAACCTTGGGAGGTAGAGTCTGTATTACTATGATGCTTACATTTTGGTTTTGGTTT
Organism: Nomascus leucogenys; assembly: GCF_006542625.1. Lineage (NCBI taxonomy): Eukaryota > Metazoa > Chordata > Mammalia > Primates > Hylobatidae > Nomascus > Nomascus leucogenys. Next base: position 90,578,222 of record NC_044397.1, on the reverse strand, counting down.
TGGTCTTAGGGACAGCGTCTCACTCTGTCACCCAGGCTGGAGTGCGGTGGCACAATCATAGCTCACTGCAGCCTCGACCTCCTGAGCTCAAGCCATCCTCCCACCTCAGCCCCCCAAGTAGCTGGGACTACAGGTGTGCCACCACGCCTAGCTAATTTTTAAAATTTTTGTGTAGAGAGAGGTGTCTTGCCATGTTGCCCAGGCTGGTCTTGAACTCCTGGCCTGAGTAGATCCTCCTGCCTCAGCCTCTCAAATTGCTGGGATTACAGGCATGAGACACTGCTTTTGCCTGATGCTTACAGTTTAGAGAGCATCTTCAGGCTCAAAAGTGTGACTTACCCGGGATCACACACATGCTGGCAGTGGAGAATCCAGGATTTAAAGGCTAGAGTAATTCCTGAAGGTCCTATTCCCCCAGCCCCCTAACCTGGGTTCCCTCTGTCCTCTCCCACTTCTCCAAAAACCAATAATGTTAAATATGAACCTTCAGAGAGTGGAGACAAGGAAACTGGTGAACCTGCCCCACTGGGGACCATTTGCAGGGCCTGGAACAAAAGCACACACTTTCATTGTCTTTGCTATCAAATCTGAGCCAGGTTGCCCGGCTAAGCAGTTGACCTTCCAGGAAAGCCAAGAAAGCTCACATTTAGGATCATCCCTTTCTGGATTTTTGTTTTTGTTGTTGTTGTTATTTTGAGACGGAGTCTCTGTCACCCAGGCTGGAGTGCAGTGGCGCGATCTTGGCTCACTGCAACCTCCACCTCCTGGATTCAAGCGATTCTTCCGCCTCAGCCCCCTGACCTTGGACAACAGGCATGTGCCATCATGCCTGGCTAGTCTCTCTTTTTTTTTTTTTTTTTTTTTTTTGTATTTTTAGTAGAGATTAGGTTGGTCAGGCTGGTCTCGAACTTCTGACCTCAGGTGATCTGCCCACCTCAGCCTCCCAAAGTGCTGGAATCACAGGCGTGGGCCACGGTGCCTGGCCAGGATCATCCCTTTTAACAGATAGGGGATAGGAGGCTCAGCAGCAGGAAAGTGTGGGCCCCAGATCAAACAGCTGATAATAATGATAAAGTGCTGCCTGGACAAAATGTCAGCAGAGAATAATAACAATAATAATATCGAATATCCACTGAAACCTTTCCCTGGGTTTGGCAGCAACCTGAGGCAGCTGATGACAGAAGGGCATCCAGTGAGGGCTGGGCGTGGTGGCACGTACCTGTAATCCCAGCACTCTGGGAGGCTGAGGTGGGAGGATCACTTGAGCCCAGGAGTTGGAGGCTGCAGTGAGCTATGATCGAGCCACTGCACCCCAGCCTGGGCGACACAGCAAGACCCTCTCTCAAAACAAAACAAAACAGGCCAGGCCAGTGGCTCAGCACTTTGGGAGGCTGAGGCAGGCGGATCACTTGAGGTCAGGAGTTCAAGGCCAGCCTGGCCAATGTGGTGAAACCCCGTCTACTAAAAATACAAAAATTAGCGGGACGTGGTGTTGTCCCAGCTACTGGGGAGGCTGAGGTACAAAAATCTCTTGAACTCGGGGGGTGGAGGCTGCAGTGAGCTGAGATTGCACCACTGCACTCCAGCCTGAGCGACAGAGCAAGACTCCATCCCAAAAAAAAAAAAATTCAATCAATCAAAACAGAACCTGTCTCCCGGGGAGGAAAAAAAAGAAAAAAGAATGTCCAGGAATTCATCACTCGGCAGACACTTGGCCCAGGCTTTATATACAAGATCTCACAATGACAACAATTTCCAGACTCTGATGTTTTATGATTTCAAAGGGTAGAACAAAGAACATCAGTGTCTCTGCCTCGGGGATCAACCTGGGAGGCCCCAGGCTGTTCTCAGAGCTGTGGGGTTTGGCACCCACTGGGTCCCAGGTTCCCACCTGAGCAGTTGTTCCCACAGGTGAGGTCTGAATGCTCACAGCCACCTGGTGGGGCGGACACGCAGATAACTCCATTCTACAGCAGGGGAGACTGAGCCTGGGAAGGAGGGAGGTGCCCACAGGTCAGGTGGCTGATGGCCTTAAGGACCTCCAGGGGGTCCCAGCTTCTCACACACTGCATGCACCATGGACCTTGGGAACAAGATCTCAGGGAACAATAACTCCATGGAAACTTCCTCCCAGGTGGCTTCAGGTATCGTCCCCACTTTACAGAGGAGGAAACTGAGGCTGAGAGAAGTGCAGTCTCCAGTTCTGTCTTGTACATCAGCGGCAGAGCCAGGGCTGGGCCAGCACCTGCCCTGGAGCCTGTGCCCTCCTGATCACCGGGCGATATGGCCTCTTAGGACGCTCGCCACAGCCCCACGGAGCTCAGAGGTCCCTTTCTCAGAGGAGGAAACTGAGGTTGAGAGAGGTTTCGTCAATTCCCAAGGCCACACAGGTGATGAGTGGAAGAACCAGGGGTAGAATTTAAATCTCTTTGGCCCCCCAGCCCCACTCTTCACCTCCAAGTCTACCTGGGGACCCTAGAAACAGAATGAGGCTGGTCTCCTGCCCTGCTCCCACTGCAGGCCAGGCCTGCAACATGGCTCATCTGGCTGGATCATCGTGACAGCTTATCTTTGTCCCCACTTTGTACAAGAGGCAACCAAGGCCCACAGAGCCCACATGAGGGGTCCAAGGCCACACAGTGAGAAAAGAACAGGGTTTAAATGCAGACTCGGCCAGGCATGGTGGCTCACACCTGTAATCCCAACACTTTGGGAGGCCGAGGCTGGTGGATCACCTGAGGTCAGGAGTTCGAGACCAGCCTGGCCAACACGGAGAAACCCCGTCTCTACTAAAAATACAAAAATAAGCCAGGAATGGTGGTGCACGCCTGTAATCCCAGATACTTGAGAGCCTGAGGCAGGAGAATCGCTTGAACCTGGGAGGTGGAGGTTGCAGTGAGCCGAGGTCATGCCACTGCACTGCAGCCTGGGCTACAGAGTGAGACTCCATCTCAAAAAAAAAAAAAAAAAAAAAACAGACTCATGTGGCTTCATGCCAGCCCTTGGCAAGACCCTCCCAGCTCAGCCACATTCCGGGCCCTCCCTTGTCAGCCACTCCAGCCTCTCTCTGCAGCCTCTGTTGGCTCCTCTGTCCAGTGGGGACAAGGAGCTGGGTGGATGCACCCGCTGCTAGCCATGAGACCTGGGGGAAGCTGGGATCCACGGCACAGTTAGAGCCTGAGCAAATCAACTCAGTGATCAACAATGTGATCCCTGAAGCATCCAGAAATTCAAACACAGTGGGCAGCCCTGAAGTCAGACCTCACTCTGTGGCAATCACAGTCCTCGCTCAGTCCTTTTGGGAAAACTGCATCACACCTCCTCTCTGTGGCAGTCTGTCTACCTGCTTCTACCCTTCTGCCCTTCATTCATTCATTCATTCCCTCCACATTCACTGAGCACTCACTGTGTGTCTAGGACTGACCCAGGCACTGGGAATACAGCCGAGAGCAAGACAGACAAGGCCCCAGCCCTCCTGACAGGGGCAGACAAGAAACAAGGTGTCAATCAAGAGTTTTGCAGGAGACCGCCTGGGCGCGGAGGCTCACACCCATAATCCCAGCACTTTGGGAGGCTCAGGTGGGCTGATCACTTGAGGTCAGGAGTTCGAGACCAGCCTGGATAACATGAAGAGACTCCATCTCTACTAAAAATACAAAAAATAGCTGGGCATGGTGACACGCGCCTGTAATTCCAGCTACTCAAGAGGCTGAGGTAGGAGGATTGCTTGGACCTAGGAGGTGGAGGTTGCAGTGAGTGGAGATCATGGCACTGCACTCCAGCTTGGGCAACAGAGCAAGACTCCATCTCAAAAACAAACAAACAAACAAACAAATGAAAAAATAAACTTTGCAGAAGATCAGAGAGAGTGACTGTGCTGGAAGCTGAGAGGGCGGGGGCGTGAGGATTCCCCAGTCCCGAAGTAGAGCCTGGGCTGAGAGCCAGAGCCTCTGGGTGCCTCGAGGCCCCAAGTGATCAATTCCCCAGCACAGTGATCCCCAGTCATCACATTCCTGGCTCTCTCGGGCAGGCCCAAGTCCACCCGGAGTCCTTCGTGCTGCAGCCACAGACCTGGGCTCTCTGCGTATATGTCCGTTCCATCCCTTGTCTGTCATTCATCCATCCATCTATGCAACACATATTTAGGCAAATCCCAACCACACGCTGGGCACTGGGGAAAAATCAGTGCTCAGCAAGGGAGGGAGACAGGCCATTTGTGGATCATCGCGCAAATGAAAATTTCAGGCAGTGCTAAGAGTTTTAAAGAACAACCCACAGAGCGGTGTGCTGAGGAGTTAGTTGCCTTAGAACCACGGTGAGAAGCCCCCAACCCCGGATGCCGTCAGGGCTTGAAGGGACCCCCTCGCCCACAAGCCACCCTGAATCCTCCCAATGCCCCGAGTGCCATGAGCCAGTCCCTGCTGTCTAACCTTACTCCCTCCTGCTGCAATCACAGCCTAGCCCCGTTTCCACAAACGCCAGGACGGCACCTCTGTTTTGTGTGTGACTATTCAGCAAACATCACCTGCAGAGCACAGCAAACACAGCCATGAATAAGATAAACCCAACTTCTCCCCTCTCTTTCTTCTCCCCCATTCCCTCTCCCCTCCTCGGTCCCCTCCACCTCTCCTGCAGACGCTCACCTTCAGAAAGGAGGGACGGGGCTCTCCGGTGGCCCAGGACCTAGACAGAGCAGCCAGACAGCAGAGGCTGAAGGAAACACGTCCCCTCACATGGGGAGATTTTAAGCCTGGGCTAGGAGTGATGTCATTTGTCATGGCCTGGATCTCGGAGGGTAATCCCGGCCAAGGTGGGGGACTCAACTGGGCACCAGGAGGTGACATTGGCTGGGAGGGGGAGGGGCACCCGTCTGCTTAATCCCCTCCTCTTCCCCCCATGACATCTTGGCAATTAGGGCTGATGGGGAAGGGAGGCCCCAGCTCCTGCCAGTGACCATAAGCCCCTATTCCTCAGGGAAGTCCTTCCTTAGGTCTAACTGGTGTCTCTCCAGCTTCGGCTAGTACCCTAAGAGAGAGGCATCAAAGAGGAAGGAGAGAACTGTCAGAGGGTCCTGAGAGATCATCTGAAAAAAGAGAGACACGGAGCTTTCGGGATCCCTCTCCTGGGTCCCCGTTTCTCTCCACAACAGTCTGTCCGACAGCTAGTTTATCTCTGTACTGCCTCATTGTTCTTGGTTTCTGCCTCAGTTTCCCGTTTCTCTTTCTTTGACTTGGTCATGTCTTGTCTGTGGCCTCTCTGTCTCTGTGCTGTCAGACCTGATACTCTCCTCTTTTGGGGGGCGGAGGTGGCAGGGGCTGCTTCCAGCACTGACAATAGGCAGACTCATTAGAAAGGGTGTTTTGTTTTTCTGTTTTTGGTGGAGTTTTGGGGTTTGGGATTTTTTTTCTTTTTTTTTCCTTTTTTTTTTTTTTTTTGGTTGAGACAGGGTTTCACTCTGTCGCCCAGGCTGGAGGGCAGTGGCATGATCACGGCTCACTGCAGCCTTGACCTCCTGCGCTCAAGGGATCCTCCCTCCTCAGCCTCCCCAGTAGCTGAGACTTTACAGGCACATACCACGATGCCCAGCTAATGTTTTTATTTTCATAGAGATGGAGTCGCTCTATGTTGCCCAGGCTGGCCTCAAACTCCTGGCCTCAAGCGATCCTCCCACCTCGGCCTCCCAAAGTGCTGGGATTGCAGGCGTGAGCCAACAAACCCAGCACTCGCCGTCTCTCTACACACCATTGGTCTTTGTCTGGCTTCTCTGTACCTCAGTTTCTTTTCCTCTGGGCCTTGGGCTGTGGCATTTCTGCCTACTTGCCTGAATACCACTCTTTCTTTCTCCATCTGCTCCTCTCTGTCCCTGTCTTTGTCGATAAACCTGCGTTATCCCCTTGGTCTCTCTTATTCTCTCTCTTTCTCTGTCTCTCCCTGTCTATCTTGCTCTCTCTCCCCTCTCGCTCAGCCTCTGTGTCCTTCTGTTCCTGTCTGCCTGTCCTTCTCTTTGCTGTCTTTCTGCCTGTCCAGCTGTCCCTGTAACTCCAGCCTCGTCTCTGTCCCTCTGTCCTCGCTCATCCTCTGCAGCTCCAATCTCTGTTCCTCCTTCTCTTTTTCCCTGTCTCTCTCTCTCTCTCTCTGATTCTTGCTTCCCCTCTCCTTGGATTGCCCTCATTTTTGTTTTGTTTTGTTTTTGTTTTGAGACAGAGTCTTGCTCTGTCACCCAGGCTGGAGTGCACTAGCACCATCTCGGCTCACTGCAACCTCCACCTCCTGGGTTCAAGCAATTCTCCTGCCTCAGCCTCCCGAGTAGCTGGGAGGATTTCCTTTCATTTCTATCCTTCTCCCTATCTTGGTACCTCTGTTGCTCTGTATTTCTGATTCTCCTGATCTCTGGCCCTCTTTATGTCTCTCTCCTCTCATCTGTCTCTCTAGATATTAATATGTCTCCCTGAGGTCCTGGGTCCCACAAGGGTCTGTTTCACTTCCCCGTGCACCCAAACACGCACGCAAGCACACACAAGCACACATGCACACGCGCGCACGCACACACACACACACACATGCCTAGTAATCCCTCCTTGTGGCTGGGTCATTGTGTCTCAGCCATAAGGGGCCCTTTCTTTCTCCTCCTCCCTCCCCCAAACCCCCTGCTAGGAGAGATTAAGGCTACAGGCCTGGCTGAGGAATCAGGACAGGTCTCATTAGCTTGAAGAGCCAGGGGTGACAGCAAGAGAGGGAGGGGACGTCTGACCCTCAGCGACCAGTCCACGGGCTCCTGATGGGAGAATCCAGTCCTGGAACAGACCCTCTGGCCCTGCAGCAGGGAAGGAAGGTCAGCTGCACAGGGAGAGGGAGGAGAAAATAACTTCCAGCGGGACAGAGAAGGCGTCAGCAACTCTTAAATCATCTCCTCTGGGGAATCTGGGTACTGGTTAGCTCTTGGATCCAGAGTCCTTCCAGGAGTGGGGGTACAGAGAGGTGGGTTTCAGCTGGTCCTGCACATGGCCCTGGGATCAATTAAGCTGAAATCAGATCCAAGCACTTCTTCTCTGAGCTAGGTCTTCTGAGGCAAGTTGCTTTCCTTCTCATCTCCACCCAGTGGCTTAGGCGGAAATCTGGGCGCTCAGCCTGGCCCCTAACTCCTTTCTCCTCACCACTCCCATCCAATGCATCCATAAGTCCTGTCATCTCTGCTCTCAGATCATTGTCCTACTGAAACAATATAAAGCACTGCTGGAAGAAATTAAAGGAGACTCAAGTCAATAGTGAACTATACCATGTTCACGGTTTAGATGACTCAATGTTATTAAGAGGTCAATTCTTCTCAAACTAATCCTTAGATTTACTGCAGTCCCAATCAGAATCTCCTCAGGATTTTTCTGTAGAAATTGGTTGTCAAACTGATTCTGAAGTTGCTATGGAAATATAAATGATCTAGAATAATCAAAACAGTCTTGGAAAAACAAAATGAGTTGGAGAACTTACGCCACCTGACTTTGAGACTTATTGTAATGCACATGGTTGCAGCTGGAAAAAGTGGGGTTAAGGATTAAGAAAACGTGGCATGTATACACCATGGAATACTATGCAGCCATAAAAAATGATGAGTTCATGTCCATTGCAGGGACATGGATGAAGCTGGAAACCATCATTCTGAGCAAACTATCACAAGGACAGAAAACCAAACACCGCATGCTCTCACTCATAGGTGAGAATTGAACAATGAGAATGCTTGGACACAGGGTGGGGAACATCACACACAGGGGCCTGTTGTGGGGTGGGGGGCAGGGGGAGGAATAGCATTAGGAGAAATACCTAATGTAAATGACGAGTTAAAGGGTGCAGCAAACCAACATGGCACATGTATCCATATGTAACAAACGTTACATGTACCCTAGAACTTAAAGTATAATAAAAAAGTGGGGTTAAATTCTGGGGACAGTCTGAAGATGTGTGGAATACTGGAGGATCCTTGGATCAGGTTGTTGATGAGTTTCACTCCAGGCTCTACTGCAGGATGGGGGTGCTCCTCATACCTGCACCCCGTTAGCTCCCTAACACGTTCATCCTGTTTAATCTTTTGCATTATTGACATCTTGTTTCTTGTCTGCCATTGTCAGGAGGATGGAGTCCTGTCTGTCTTGTTCTCAGCTGTATTCCCAGTACCTGGGGCTGTCTCAGACACACAGCAGTAAGTGTGTGTTCAATAAATGTGAAAGAAATGGATGGATGGATGAATGATGGATAGATGGATGGATGGATGGATGATGGATGGATGGGTGGATGATGGATGGATGGATGGATGGATGGATGATGGATAGATGGATGGATGGATGGATGATGGATGGATGGATGATGGATAGATGGATGGATGATGGATGGATGGATGGATGGGTGATGGATGTATGGATGGATGGATGGGTGATGGATGGATGATGGATGATGGATGGATGGATGGATGATGGATGGATGGAGGATGGATGATGGATGGATGGATGGATGAATGGATGATGGATGGATGGATGGATGAATGATGGATGATGGATGGATGGATGGATGATGGATAGATGGATGGATGGATGGATGGATGGATGGATGGATGATGGATGGATGGATGGGTGATGGATGGATGGATGATGGATGGATGGATGGATGATGGATGGATGGATGGATGGATGAATGATGGATGATGGATAGATGATGGATAGATGATGGATGGATGGATGATGGATGGATGGATGGATGGATGATGGATGATGGATGGATGATGGATGGATGGATGGATGGATGGATGGATGGATGGATGGATGGATGGATGGATGGATGGATGGGTGATGGATGGATGGATGGATGGTGGGGCAGAACCAGGTAGAGACACTGGCACAGAGAAGTGGTGTGATGTTTTCCCAAAAGGACCAAGGGTCTGTGATTGCAGCACTGTGAGGTCAGACTGTGGGGCTGCCCACTGGTTTTTGAATCTCTGGATGCTTCAGGGATCATATTGTTCCTGAGTTAATTCATTCAGGCTCTAACTGTGCCATGAATCCCAGCTTCTACCAAGTCCCATGCCTGGTAGTGGGTGCATCCACTCAGCTCCTTGTCCTCACTGGACAGAGGAGCCTACGGATACGGCAGAGAGAGGCTGGCAGGGCCGACAAGGGAGGGCCCTGAACATGGCTGAGCCGGAAGGGCCTTGCCAAGAGCTGGCATGGAGCCACGTGAGTTTGGGTTTCAACCCTGTTCTTTTCTCACTATGTGGCCTTGGGCCCTTCATGTGGGCTCCTGGGCCTCAGTTTCCTCCTCTGCAAAGTGGATACAGTGACAAGCTGTCACAACGAGCCCTGGGAATCCCGTGGGAGCAGGGGAGGGAGCTGACCTCATCCATCTTCTAGGAACCCCAGGTAGACATGAAGGTGAAGAGCGGGGCTCTGGGGCCAGAGAGATTTAAATTCTACCCCTGGTTCTTCCACTCATCACCTGTGTGGCCTTGGGAATTGACGAAACCTCTCTCAGCCTCAGTTTCCTCCTCTGAGAAAGGGACCTCTGAGCTCCGTGGGGCTGTGGCGAGCGTCCTAAGAGGCCATATCGCCCAGTGATCAGGAGGGCACAGGCTCCGGGGCAGGTGCTGGCCCAGCCCTGGCTCTGCAGCTGATGTGCAAGACAGAACTGGAGACCGCACTTCTCTCAGCCTCAGTTTTCTCCTCTGTAAAGTGGGGATGATACCTGAAGCCACCTGGGAGGAAGTTTCCATGGAGTTATTGTTCCCTGAGATCTTGTTCCCAACGTCTGTGGTTCATGCAGTGTGTGAGAAGCTGGGACCGGTGGGCACCTCCCTCCTTCCCAGGCTCAGTCTCCCTGCCTGTAGAATGGAGTTATCTGCATGTCTGCACCACAAGGTGGCTGTGAGCATTCAGGCCTTACCTGTGAGAACAACTGCTCAGGTGGGAACCTGGGACCCAGTGGGTGCCAAACTCCACAGCTCTGAGAACCAGCCTGGGGCCTCCCAGGTTGCTCCCCAGGGCAAGGACACTGATCTCCCTTGTTCCACCATTTGAGATCATAAAACATCAGTGCCTGGATATTCAACCAGGTTGCAGAAGACTTATACAGGCATTTCAAAAGTGAGAATAGCAAATAATCCACCAGCGTATAACACAGGGCTCACCTTCATTGATCATCAGGGAACTGCAAACAAAAAGTTCATAGTGGGCCGGGCGCGGTGGCTCACACCTGTAATCCCAGCACTTTGGGAGGCCGAGGCGGGCAGATCACGAGGTCAGGAGATCGAGACCATCCTGGCTAATGCGGTGAAACCCCATTTCTACTAAAAAATACAAAAAATAGCCGGGCGTGGTGGCGGGCGCCTGTAGTCCCAGCTACTCCGGAGGCTGAGGCAGGAGAATGGCGTGAGCCTGGGAGGTGGAGCTTGCAGTGAGCCGAGATTGCACCACCACACTCCAGCCTGGGTGACAGAGCGAGACTCTGTCTCAAAAAAAAAAAAAAAAAATCCCAGGGGTTTGGGAGGCCAAGGCAGGAGGATCATTTGAGGCTATAGATTAGAGATGGAGGCCAGCCTGGGCAACATAGTGAGACCCTATCTCTACAAAATAAAATATATTAGGAGGGGGAGGAGGCCAAAAAAATATAATTTTAAAAAATTAAAAAGAAGGCCAGGCGCAATGGTTCACACCTGTAATCCCAGCACTTTGGGAAGCCAAGGTGGGAGGATCGCTAAAGCTCAGGAGTTCGAGACCAGCCCGGCCCACATGGCAAAACCCCATCTCTACTAAAAATACAAAAACTTAGCTGTATGGTGGCGCGCACCTATAATCCCAGCTACTCAGGAGGCTGAGGCATGAGAATCGCTTGAACCCAGGAGGCGGAGGATGCAGTGAGCCGAGACTGATCACACCACTGCACGCCAGCCTAGGCAACAGAGCGAGATCCTGTCTCAAAAATATATATATATAAATATAAATAAATAAACAAACAAACAATATTTGGGACCAGCCGTGTTTGCCTCTCAAAACTGTGTCCTCAACTACCCCGCTACAGATGACCCAGAGTCTAAATAAGAGTTGTCCCAAGTCCCAAAGAAACACTCCAGGGTCCTCTCCAGCTCTTGAAATTTAAAGTAACTGAGGGCTCAAAGAGCTTTTGTTGATATTGACTATGTATCTATTGCTACTTATTGTATTGGAAATTATTTATTTTTACTTTTTTTTTGAGACAGGGGCTTGCTCTGTTGCCCAGGCTGGAGTGCAGTGACGTGATCTCGGCTCACTGAAGCCTCGACCTCCTGGGCTCAAATGATCCTCTCGTCTCAGCCTCCTGAGTACCTGGAACTACATGTGCACACCACCACACCTGCCTTTTTTTTTTTTTTTTGTAGAAACGGGGGTCTCACTATGTTGCCCAGGCTGGTCTCAACCTCCTGATCTCAAGTGATCCTCCCGCCTGGGCCTCCCAAACTGCTGGGATTACAGGCATGAGCCACTGGGCCTGGCATGAAGTAGAAATTAAAAGTGTGGAATTTTAAAAATACTTTTGAAGATTTTAAATTTTACTTAAAATGTATTTTGAGCCAGGTGCAGTGGCTCATGCCTGTAATCCCAGCACTTTGGGAGGCCAAGGTGGGTGGATCACGAGGTCAGGAATTCGAGACCAGCCTGACCGACGTGGTAAAAACCCATCTCTACTGAAACTACAAAACTTAGCCAGGCATGGTGTTGCACGCCTGTAATCCCAACTACTCAGGAGGCTGAGGCAGGATGATCACTTGAACCCGGGAGGTGGAGGTTGCAGTGAGCCGAGCTCACACCACTGCAACATAGCGAGACTGTCTCAAAAAAATATATATATATATTTATTTATTTATTTATTTATTTATTTATTTATTTATTGAGCTAGGCACAGTGACTCACGCCTGTAATCCCAGCACTTTGGGAGGCCAAGACGGGCAGATCACTTGTGGTCAGGAGTTCAAGACCAGCCTGGCCAACATAGTGAAAGCCCCTCTCTGCTAAAAATACAAAATTAGCCAGGCGTGGTGGCACATGCCTGTAATCCCAGCTACTTGGGAGGCTGAGGCAGGAGAATTGCTTGAATCCAGGAGGCAGAGGTTGCAGTGAGCCAAGATCGCACCGTTGCACTCCAGCCTGGGCGACAAGAGTGAAACTCAGTCTCAAAAAAAAAAAACAAAAATGTATTTTTAATTCTGTATCAAATTCTTTTTCATGTTTCACTTGGACAGCTCCAAAATGCAAGATGCTTCACATCAGAGGTAGACCCCAGGACTCTGCAAAGATTCCTTGCAGTTCAGACCCTTCGAAAACATTCCAAGCTCAGGAAACCTCAGGTCATCTCTGAGGGCCTTGATCAGACACCTCCAGACCCCCATGCTTGCACTCCCCTTCCCAGTCTCCAGGCCCCCATTACCCCTAAAGGAACAGAGAGGGGAGAGTGAGTAGGAAGTCAGGGTAGAGGTTAATAATAAACTTTATTCTTATTTTTTAAGACAGGGTCTCGCTATGTTGCTTAGGCTGGTCTCAAGCTCCTGGGCTCAAATGATCCTCCTGCCTTAGCTTCCCAAAGTGCTGGGATTACAGGCGTGAGCCACAGCGCATAATAAACCTTAAAAATCAACAATGTTGACTGGGCACTGTGGCTCACACCTATAATCCCAACACTTTGGGAGGCCAAGGTGGACAGATCACTTGAGGTCAGGAGTTCGAGACCAGCCTGGCCAACACGGTGAAACCCCGCCTCTACTGAAATACAAAAATTTGCTCTGCGTGGTGGTGAGCGCCTGTATTCCCAGCTGTTGGGAGGCTGAGACAGGAGAATCCTTTGAACCCAGGAGGCAGAGGTTTCAGTGAGCCGAGATCACACCACTGCACTCCAGCCTGGGTGACAGAACAGGACTCTGTCTCAAAAAAAAAAAAAAAAAATCAGCAATGTTGGCACCTTTCTAACCCCTTAAATGTGGTTCCCTTAAACAGCCAGGGAATATGCCTGTGTCCACTCCCTAACTCCCCCCACCCCACCCCCACCCCCACCCAGCCCTTCCCTGTCCCCTCCGTCTTCTGGTCTCCCTCGTCCTCTGCCGCCCCCTGGTGGCCATCCTGGCCCCTGGGTCTCCCCAGCGCCGCCTCTCTGACCCTGTCCTAGTCCCATTTAGCAAATGTTCCAATCCTCTTAGGCCAGGCCAGCCTCAGCAGAGCAGAGAGAATTAGATCCGATTTGGGGGTTGGGGGGACAGACTTCCAGGATATAATGAAAACTCCTTCTGCTTGTCAGACCCTGGAAGGGGGTAGACACAAAGCAACTCACACACTGGGACTCCACAAGGGGCAATGAGGAGGGGAAACTGAGGAACAGAGAAAGGGGGAGACAGAGGGAGAGGGTGGGGGGACGCCAAGGGGCGGAGAGGGCACCTGGAGGCTGAGAGGTCTTGCTCCCCGCGCCTGGAAAGTGTCTTCCCAACTTGGCTCTCGCCGCCACGGTCACCGGAGTGCCTAGTGCCTCCACCTGCAATTCTGGAACAACTCTCCTCTCTACAAGGACCTGATTCTCTCATCCAGGGTTACTTATTAATTCTTGGCATGTGGCTTTTTGTTTTTTGTGTGTTTTCGGGGGGGTTGTGGGCTTTTGGGGGATTTTGCTTGTTTGTTTGTTTGTTGAGACAGGGTCTCACCCTGTTGCCCAGGCTGGAGTGCAGGTGGGGGAATCACAGCTTATTGCAGCCTCAGCCTCCCAGACTCCAGCGATCCTCCCACCTCAGCCTCCCAAGTAGCTGGGACTACAGGAGCACGCCACTCCGCCTGGCTAATTTTGGCGGGGAGGGGGTTGTTTTATTATTATTATTTTTTTTTTTTTTTTTGAGACACAGTCTCACTCTGTCCCCCAGGCTGGAGTGCAGTGGTGTGAACTCCGCTCACTGTAACCTCCACCTCCTGGGTTCAAGCGATTCTCCTACTTCAACCTCCTGAGTAGCTCGCATTACAGGTGCAGGCCACCACACCTGGCTAATTTTTTGTATTTTTAATACAGACTGGGTTTCACCATGTTGGCCAGGCTGGTCTTGAACTCCTGACCTCAAGTGATCCACCCACCTCGGCCTCCTAAAGCGCTAGGATTACAGGCATGAGCCACCAGGCCCAGGCTTTTTTGTTTAGTTTTTGGTTTTGGGCGTTTTTTTGAGATGGAGTCTCACTCTGTGGCCCAGGCTGAAGTGCTGTGTTTCTCACTTAACTTTTGCTTTATTCTGTTTCTCCCTTTTAATTTCTGCCTCAGTGTGATCTTGGCTCACTGCAACCTCCCCTCCTGGGTTCAAGCGATTCTCCTGCCTCAGCCTCCCAAGTAGCTGGGACTATAGGCACACACCACCATGCCCAACTAATTTTTTGTACTTTTAGTAGAGACAGAGTTTCACCATATTGGCCAGGCTGGTCTCGAACCCCTCACCTCAATTGATCCTCCTGACTCGGCCTCCCAAAGTGCTGGGATTACAGGCATGGGCCACCATGGCTGGCCATTTTTTATTTTTATTTATTTATTTTTTTTGAGACAGAGTCTCGCTTTGTTGCCCAGGCTGGAGTGCAGTGGCACAATCTCGGCTCACTGCAAGCTCCACCTCCCGGGGTTCACGCCATTCTCCTGCCTCAGCCTCCCGAGTAGCTGGGAATACAGGCGCCCGCCACTACGCCCGGCTCATTTTTTTGTATTTTTAATAGAGATGGGGTTTCACCATGTTAGCCAGGATGGTCTCGATCTCCTGACCTCATGATCCGCCCGCCTCTGCCTCCCAAAGTGCTGGGATTACAGGCATGAGCCACCGCGCCGGGCCCCATTTTTTATATTTTTTAAGAGAGACAAGGTCTTGCTATGTTGCCCAGGCTGGTCTCGAACTCCTGGCCTCAAGCAATCCACCCACCTCAGCCTCCCAAGGTGCTGGGATTACAGGCATGAGCCATAGCGCCCAGCCTATTCTGTGATTCTTTGAGTAACGCCTGCCTTCCCCCACTTGGACGATGAGTTCCCTGAGAACAAGGGCTGCGCCCGTTAACTCTCTGGAGGTGCTTAGATCAGTCCCTTGAATGTACTGAACACTTAATAAATACAGGCAGTTCTCAGGCCAGGCGTGCCTGGCTCACTCCTGTAATCCCAGCACACTGGGAGGCCGAGGTGGGCGGATCACCTGAGGTCAGGAGTTCAAGACCAGCCTGACCAACATGGAGAAACTCCATCTCTACTAAAAATACAAAATTAGCCGGGCGTGGTGGCAGGTGCCTGTAATCCCAGCTACTTGGGAGACTGAGGCAGGAGAATTGCTTGAGCCTGGGAGGAAGACGTTGCAGGGAGCTGAGATTGCACCATTGCACTCCAGCCTGGGCAACAAGAGCGAAACTCTGTCTCAAAATATATATATAAAATAAAATAAAAATAAATAAATACAGGCAGTTCTCCTCATTCTTGTTATGTTCTATGAAGTTGCCATGAACATGGTCTTAGCCAATAAGGAACCACCGCTCCCAGGGGAAATACAGATTTGGGGTCCTGCAAGGCTCTGCTCACGCTATTGTCATCAATCGATCGATACCTCACCCTGGTTCATGCGTGTCTCGGTTTAAAGACACCTTATTGAATATATGTTGTTGATTCATTCAAATTAAACTCAGGGCCGGCCAGGTGCGGTGGCTCACACCTGTAATTTTAGAACTTTGGGAGGCTGAGGCGGGCTGACCACCTGAGGTCAGGAGTTTGAGACCATCCTGGCCAACATGGTGAAACCCCGTCTCTACTAAAAATACAAAAATTAGGCAAGCATGGTGGTGGGCGCCTGTAATCCCAGCTACTCTGGAGGCTGAGGCAGGAGAATCCCTTGAACCCAGGAGGCAGAAGTTGCAGTGACCAGAGATCACTCCACTGCAGTCCAGCCTGAGTGACAGAGAGAGATCCTATCTCAAAAAATAAAATTTAAAAAAAAGAGAGAGAGAGAAAGGACAGTGTTTCAAGTATGAATGTCCAGACACCGAGAGGTACCCCAATGGCAGAAAGACATTGAACAACAAGATTCTAGAAAGCAGAGGCCAACCTCACGCCTTCATCACCCCGACTCTGATCTGCCCCAATATTATCTTCAAAGCCCCAATGACTCCTTGTTGCCCGTGTGCCCCTCTTGAACCCCCTCCCCCTGCACCAAGAGATACCCTCACAATGCAGAGGATGGGGAGGGTCTGTGGGCCTCTTGGGGGCAGGAGCAGAGATGAGTCAACCCCACCAAGAGGTCAACCCCATCAGAGCCCACAGGCATAGGGTAAAAGAGGAGATTGAAGAATTGATGGAAGGCTGGATGCGCCTGTAATCCCAGCACTTTGGGAGGCTGAGGTGGGCAGACCACAGGGGCAGGAGTTCAAGACCAGTCTGGCCAATATGGTGAAATGCTGTCTCTACTAAAAATACAAAAATTAGCTGGGCGTGGTGGCGGGCGCCTGTAATCCCAGCTACTCAGGAGGCTGAGGCAGGAGAAGGGTTTGAACCCAAGAGGCAGAGGTTGCAGTGAGCCGAGATCTGGCCACCGCACTCCAGCCTGGGCAACAGAGCGAGACTCCGTCTCAAAAAAAAAAAAAAAAAAAATTGATGGATAAGGAGACAGCCGTTGTTTCTGTTTCTGTTCTGAAGGAATCAAATAAGAATGGATTTTTTTTTTTTTTTGAGATGGAGTCTCACTCTGTCGCCCAGGCTGGAGTGCAGTGGCACAATCTCAGCTCACTGCAACCTCTGCCTCCTGGGTTCAAGTGATTCTCCTAACTCAGCCTCCCAAGTAGCTGGGATTACAGGCGCCCTCCACCACGCCCGGCTCATTTCTGTATTTCTAGTAGAGACAGGGTTTCGCCATGTTGGCCAGGCTGATCTTGAACTCCTGACCTCAGGTGATCCGCCCACCTCGGCCTCCCAAAGTGCTGGGATTACAGGTGTGAGTCATTGCGCCTGGCCAAGAATGGATTTCATAATCCCTTCTTCACACTTTTCCACCGACTTCATTCCCACTTACATCACTTTTGCCCCAGGCTCCAGAAGACCTCCCTCCATCCATGTGACTCTAGGAATTTGGCCATTGCCTGGGGAGCCCCAGGAGGAATCTCCAGAATTTCCATCCAACCCTGAAGACACATCAGGACGAGAGAAGGCCTGGGGACTTCTGTGGGCAGAGTGTTGACCAGCCCTAGGGTGGCATTCAAGGCCAGAAATGCTTCTTGTTTTCCAGGTTGTCCATTAAAAAATAATAATTATAAGCAGCAGGAAATAGAGAAAATAGACATTCCCCATCATCTCTGGGTAATTACTTTTGCAGGAGTTTTTATCATTGTTGTTATTAATTGTTCATTCAAATATATTATGGGCCGGACGAGGTGGCTCACGCCTGTAATCTCAGCACTTTGGGAGGCCAGCGTGGATGGATCATTTGAGGTCAGGAGTTAGAGACCAGCCTGGGCAACATGGCAAAACCCTGTCTCTACAAAAAATACAAAAATTAGCCAGATGTGGTGGCGCATGCGCCTGTCCTGTCAGCTACTTGGGAGGCTGAGGTGGGAGAATGGCTTGAGCCAAGGAGGCAGAGGTTGCAGTGAGCCGAGATCATGCCAGTGCAATGCAGCCTGGGTGATAGAGACCCTGTCTCCAAAAAAAAGAAAACAGAAAAGAAAAAGAAAAGAAAAAAGAATATATATATGTATAATATATATTTTTGTATGAGCTTATTAAACGTGTACATTCTTCAAAATAAACAATGTGCCTGAGACAGCATTCGATATGGAAAACACAAACCCAATCGTTTAGTAATCAGTCAGCAACTTTGAGCTTTTCCTATTACAGACATGTGGATTCGGGAAGAAAAAAAGAAGCCCAACGAAGTCTCTATGTTCAAGACACATTTATTTCAGCAAACAGCAAGCAGACATCCACCAGGCAAACAAAACAAAAAGTACATTAAAAATCATCATTTGTTACACTGAACACTGATATCTGCGCTTATTCACAGCGGAGCAAGTATTTTCCCAGGATGAGTCTCTTGCAATAAAGCATTGAGGCCAGGCGTGGTGGCTGACACCTGTAATCCCAGCATTTTGGGAGGCCAAGGTGCGCGGATCACTTGAGGTCAGGAGTTCAAGACCAGCCTGGCCAACATGGTGAAACCCCATCTCTACTAAAAATAAAATAAAAATTAAATAAAAATGTAAAAATTAGCCAGGTGTGGTGGCAGGTGCCTGTAGTCCCAGCTACTCGGAAGGCAGGAGAATCGCTTGAACCCAGGAGGCAGAGGTTCCAGTGAGCTGAGATCACACCACTGCACTTTAGTCTGGGTGACAGCTCAAGACTCGGTCTTAATAAATAAATAAATAAAATAAGAAACTTGGCCGGGTGTGGTGGCTCACACCTGTAATCCCAGCACTTTGGGAGGCCAAGGCGGGTGGATCACCTGAGGTCAGGAGTTCGAGACCAGCCTGGACAACACGGTGAAACCCCCATCTCTACTAAAAAATACAAAAATTAGCCAGGCATGATGGCAGGTGCCTGTAATCCCAGCTACTCAGGAGGCTGAGACAGGAGAATTGCTTGAACCTGGGAGGCGGAGGTTGCAGTGAGCTGAGATCACGTCATTGCACTCCAGCCTGGGCAACAAGAGTGAAATTCCATCTCAAAATAAATAAAATAAAACAAAATAAGAAAATTACCCAGACGTGGTGGTACATGCCTGTAGTCCCAGCTACTCAGGAGGCTGAGGTGGGAGGATTGCTTAAACCCCAGAGGTCGAGGCTGCAGTGAGTTGTGATTGAGTCCACTGCACTCCAGTCTGGGCAACAGAGCAAGACCCTGTCTCAAAAAAATCAATCATTGAGTCAAAGGGTACTATACATATTTCATCCTTTAACGGATGTCATGGAGTCAATTTCAAAAACAAAAATCTCCAAAAATCTTTTACCAACCTACACTTCATCAATGGCAAGAGAAAACCCCATTCTCTGGGTCTACACTTGATCCATCTCTTTGATCTTGGCCAATCCACAGGGCAATATGCTGAGTATTGCATTAATTTATATTTTTTATTGATATGTAATCCATGTAATATCAAAGTACCCACTTAAAGTATACAATTCAGGGCTGGGTGTCGTGGCTCACGCCTGTAATCCCAGCACTTTGAGAAGCTAAGGTGAGCGAATTACTTGAGGCCAGGAGTTTGAGACTAGCCTGGCCAACACGATGAAACCCCATCTGTACTAAAAATAGAAAAAATTTTACTGGGTGTGGTAACACACACCTGTAATCCCAGCTACTCAGGAGGCTGAGGCATGAGAATCACTTGAACTCAGGAGACAGAGCCGAGATCACTCCACTGCACTGCAGCCTGGGCAACAGAGACTCTGTCTCAAAATAAATACATAAATAAATTTAATTAAATAAAGTACACAGTTCAGGCCAGGCACGCTGGTTCATGCCTATAATATCAGTACTTTGGGAGGCAAGGTGGGCTGATTGTTTAAACTCAGGAGTTCAAGACGAGACTGGGCAACATGGCAAAACAAAAAGAAAAGAATAATCATAAAGTACAAAATGAAATGGTTTTGGCCAGGCGTGGTGTTTCACACCTGTAATCCCAGCACTTTGGGAGG
Organism: Nomascus leucogenys; assembly: GCF_006542625.1. NCBI lineage: Eukaryota > Metazoa > Chordata > Mammalia > Primates > Hylobatidae > Nomascus > Nomascus leucogenys. Next base: position 90,558,549 of record NC_044397.1, on the reverse strand, counting down.
CCGAGGTGGGTGGGTCACTTGAGGTCAGGCATTCGAGACCAGCCTGGCCAACATGGTGAAACCCATTCTCTACTAAAAATACAAAAAATTAGCTGGGCGTGGTGGTGCGTGCCTGTAATCCCAGCTACTTGGGAGGCTGAGGCAGGAGTATCGCTTGAACCCGGGAGGTGGAGGTTGCAGCGAGCCGAGATCACACCACTACTGCACTCCAGCCTGGGTGACAGAGCAAGACCCCATCTCAAAAAAAAAAAAAAAAATTAAATCGTTTTTAGTCTATTTGAAGAGTTGTGCCTGCATCACGACAGTCAATTTTAGAACATTTTTCACCATCCCCAATAGCTATCCCCATAGCTATTCCCAGTTGGTCCCAATTTTCCCTTCTCCCCAACCCGTAGCAACCACTAATCTGCTTTCTGTCTCTATGGATTTGCCTATTCTGGACATTTTGTATAAATAGAATCGTATATGTGCTTTTGAGTCTGGCATCTTTCACTTGGCATCATGTTGGCAAGGTTCATCCGTGCTGTAGCATGTATCAGAGCTTTATTCCTTTTCGTGGTTAAGTAATATCCCATTGTGTGAATATATGACATTTTGGGTTTCTATTTTTTGTGGGTTTTTTTGGGGGGTGTTGTTTTGTTTTTTGAGGCGGAGTCTCCCTCTGTCACCCAGGCTGGAGTTCAGTGGCACGATCTCAGCTCCCTGCAACCTCTGCCTCCCGGGTTCAAGTGATTCTCCTACCTCAGCCTAACAAGTAGCTGGGATTACAGGCTCCCCCCACCATGCTTGGCTAATTTTTTGTATTTTTAGTAGAGACGGATTTTCACCATGTTGACCAAGCTGGCCTCAAACTCCTGACCTCAAGTGATTCGCCCAACTCAGCCTCCCAAAGTGCTGGGATTACAGGCGTGAGCCACCGCGCCCAGCCATTTTTATTTATTTTGAGATGGAGTCTCACTCTGTTGCCCAGGCTGGAGTACAGTGGCACAATCTCCACTCCCTGTAGCCTCTGCCTCCCGGGTTCAACCGATTCCCCCACCTCAGCCTCCCAAGTAGCTGAAATTCAGGTGCCAGCCACCACACCCAGCTAATTTTTGTATTTTTAGTAGAGGCAGGGTTTCGCCATGTTGGCCAGGCTGGGCTTAAGCTCCTGACCTCAGGTGATCTGCCTGCCTCAGCCTCCCAAAGTGCTGGGATTGCAGGCGTGAGCCACCGCGCCTGGCCACGCGGCATTTTGTTTATCCATCATCAGTGGATCGATGTTTCAGCGTTTTCTCCTTTTGGGCGGTAGTGAATCACGCTGCCATGAACTTGCTTATATTTAAATGTCTATTTTCACAAAATAGTACCAGTGAGCTTGTTCATCTGTTTATGCCTTTATTGGCCAAATAAATAGCCACAGTGCAAAATCTCCGTGGTCACCACTGTGTTCTCAGCATGTCCTGTAGATGAAGCCGGACAACGTGTGCGATGAGGAATCATTGCTGGGGATGCTGCTTTCCACAACAGAACTCTAAGTAGCAGGTGAAAACAATGAGCGAGACCCGTGGTAACAATGTCTACATTTTATTGAATTTTGAAATTGATTGCATGAGTCATTTCTAGTTCCCTGCACCATGAGCCTTGTCAATCTCTCTAATCCCTGAACCCACATGGGTCCTGCCATGGGGAAATGAGGACAGCCAGGTGTCTGACAGAGAAGACGCATCTCTGAGGGATCCGATTTCTGTAGACCAAGGTCATGCATGGGTCCCCTGTATCATCAGCAGCAGGTTCATTCACTCACAAGGGCAGACCAGCAGTGGGCCATGGGCACGTCCATCAGACCTGTGCCCCCTCCTGATACACGTCTATGCAGCTCAGACAGGCTGGGCTCATGGGAACCCAGCGCATGAGCCCCATATATAAACTGGAATAAACCAGCACTGAGGTCATTTACTCTCCAGGAGAAACCAACAGAGGTCTATGTGAATGCCCATCAGAACTTCACGCCATGGGCAAATCCACTCCGGAAACCAAACCATTATCAGCAGGACCAATGTGTACTAAGCTCTGCTTACACCTATAGGCACCTGGGGAGCAATTTTTGGAATGGATAGTAGGGGCCAGAATGGCCTTGAGGTACCAAAGAGGAGGTTGCAAGGTCATCCAGGAGGGAGAGATGGTGGCTGGACAAGGTGGGCAGCCCGGGAGCCGGGAGGAGTGGGTAGACTCACTGGCATTGGTCACGCGGGGCCCCAGCCCTGGGAAGGAACAAGGGTGACTCCTGGGGGCTGGCTGGCAGTGCCTCTCCTGAGATGGGGACCCCAACCACAGGTCACGATGTTGACTCCCCCAACCAAACCCGCGTGGAATGCCACCTCGCCTGGGCTAGGGCCCATGAGGGTGAAACCAAGGCTGTGTTGCCCACTGAGGTTCCCCAGCTCCTGGCACAGCTCGGCAGGCAGTACCTGATCAGTGATGAAGGATTAATCCATCATTCAACTCCTCCAGGGGGCGGGACTGCAGGGCAGGGTGGGAAAGGGAGGGTCCGGCAGGGTGGGCCAGGGTGGGCACAGCAGAGGAGCGATTTAAGAGCCAAGCCCTTGTCAGTACACACTTGTGTTTGAGAACAGATCAGGACTCAGGATGCAAGACCCTGGTCATCTCCAAGGTGAGCGGGGACAGGGGTGTGAGGGGTCTGGGTTGATCCTGTGGCTGAGGCTGCAGAGTGCAGATCTGAGCAGCCAGAGAAGGGCTGGGCCTGTGCGGGCGGCTTCCTGTCCTGCAGAGTGGGGAGAACTTAGTGGTGTCTGGGAAATGAAAATTCATGCAGCTGGGCGCAGCCTCTCACGCCTGTGATCCCAGCTCTTTGGGAGGCCAAGGTGGGAGGATCACTTGAGTCCAGGACTCTGAAACCAGCCAGGCCAACGTAGTGGGGACCCGTCTTTATCAAAAATCCAAAGATTACCCAGGGGTGGTGGTGCACACCTGTGGTCCCAGCTACTCGGGAGACGAAGGCGGGGGTTGCTTGAGCCCAGGAAGTGGAGGCTGCCTTGAGCCGTGATCACATCACTGCACTCCAGCCTGGGTGACAGAGCGAGATCCCCTCCAAGAAAGAAAAAGAAGGAAAGAAATGAAACCATGCAATAGAGTGGAGCAGAGGACTGGGCAGGTGGCGGCACCCCTGCAAGTGTCAGGGTCCCTATAACCCTTGGATGGGAGGGGATGGGGCAGCTGGGGAGGGCTGAGCAGGCTTGAGGCAGCCCCATCTGCTCCGAGGTGAGGGGCCTACGCTGCCTGCCTTCCCAGGAGCTGTTATGCGCCCATTTCCTAAATGTGGACCCTGAGGCCCAGAGGGGTGCAAGGTCTGGTCTGGATACCAGGCTGCTAATCCGCGGTGCCGCCCCAGCCCACACTGCCTGGGCTCCTGGCCTGGCGCAGGGGACCGGGTCCCTAGGGGGACCGGAGGCTGCCTGGGAGCTTCTGTGACCTGTTTCCCTCCCGCCCCCAGGCCCTCCCCTGGCCCCGGACCCTCCAAGGAGACAGCGGCAGGAGCGCACTGTCTACAATCAGAGCCAGCAGGAAGTGCTAGAACTTTACTTTCAGAAAGAACAGTACCCGAACTACGACGAGCGACTGAATCTGGCGAAGACACTCGGCTTCAGGGAGCAACAACTGCAGGTCTGACCCCCACCCCCACCCCGCCCGCCCCAGTCACCCCAAGGAGCCTCCCCACCGCTGTCACTCACCGGCCCGACCGGCCACCTCCCGCAGGGGTCCCGCCAGTGTAGACCCGGGCTGCATCCTGAGTCCTGTTCCAACTCTATGCTAGCCCAAACCCGCCCACATGATCGGCCCAGGCTGTTCCCCACGGGGTCTCCCGGTGTCCGGACCTCAGGCCCCCCCGAGAACCCGCGGTCCCTCCCCTCGAACCCTCCCTGGCCCCCGGGCTCCTGGGCGGCAGACCCCGCTCCTCCCCTCCCACCCCACCCTCCTCCCCCTACTTTCCCCTCCCTCTCCCCTCCCTTCTCCAGGCCTGGGAGCCGGGGGCCCTCATATGGTGGGTGCGGGTGGTGGTGAACACAGGGAGAGTTTTGAGGCCGGCGCCGCCCCCGAGCGGCTCACCGGGCCGTGCGAGCCCCTCCTTCACACCTTCTCCCTGTCCCCTCTGCCCCCCAGGTGTGGTTCAAGAATCGCCGCGCCAAACTAGCTCGGGTGCGGCGGCTCCAGCAGCAGCCCCAGCGCGTCCCTGGGCGGAGAGGCCGAGGAGCCCGCGCTGCGCCCCTAGTCCTTGCAGCCGCTGCCTCCGCACCTCAGCCGGGCCCCTCAGGAATCCTTCCAGCGGCAGAACCCACGATCTGCAGCCTCGACCAGGCCTGGGGTGGCCCTGGGTGCAGAGCCCAGAAGGGCATCCCAGCTGCCCTGAGTCCGGGCCCTGGCCCGGTCCCTGCCCCAATCCCAGGCCCAGCTCAGGTCCCAGGCCCGATCCCAGGCCCAATTTCAGGCCCAGTCCAGATCCCAGGCCCATTCCGTGGCCCAATCCCAGGCCCAATCCCAGGCCCAGCCCAGATCCCAGGTCCAATCCCAGGCCCAAACCCAGGCCTGATCCCAGGCCCATTCCAGGCCCAGCCAGATCCCAGGCCCATTCCGTGGCCCAATCCCAGGCCCAATCCCAGGCCCAGCCCAGATCCCGGGCCCAATCTCAGGCCCAATCTCAAGCCCAAACCCAGGCCCAGCCCAGATCCCGGGCCCAATCTCAGGCCCAATCTCAAGCCCAAACCCAGGCCTGATTCCAGGCCAAATCTCAGGCCCAGGCCCAATCATAGACCCGATTCCTGGCCCAGCCCAGATCCCAGGCCCAGGCAGACTCCGAGGCCCAGGTCCCATCTTAAGTCCTGGCCGGATGCGAAGCCCTGGCTCACTTCCAGGCCTAGCCCCGATTTTAGGCCCAGGCCCAGGCTCAGGCTCAGCCTCAATCCCAGGCCCAGGATCACTCCCAGCCCCGGCCCCCTTATGGCCTCAGAGCCCTGATGCCTCCGACTTCTTGCCAGACACCCAGTTATTCCCTCACTTCACAGAGCTGCTCCCACCCCTAGACCCCTTGGAGGGATCCTCAGTCTCCACCATGACCTCTCAGTACCAAGAAGGGGATGACTCTATGGGCAAAAAAGACTCAGGGTCTCAGCACCAAGACGAGGGTGGCTCTGTGAATGAAAATCACTCAGGCCCCAGGTCATTACTGGATTTATAGGGGGCCTGTGCCTGCAAAGTTCTTCAGATCCCAGAGGGCCTGGAGTGGCTGATTGATACTGCTGGTGACTTTCTGCAGTGAATGCACCACCCTTTACCCACCCTGCTGCAGGTGGACATTTGCTGTCTTCACTGTGCAGCCATCACAGGTGGCTCTGCTATGAATGTGCCTGCCTCTCATTTGAATTGAGCCTGAGCATTTCTCTGCTGGGATTGGAGTCGCCGCTCACTGGGATATTTGGCATTAGTGGATCCTGCTCCAGAGCTTTCTAAAGGGCTTTTCCCAGTGCTTCTGATGGTCAGCATCTTCCCCAACACTGAGGATTGTGAGACTTTTTAATGTTTGTCGATCCAATGACTTATGGCTTTGTTATGGTTGTAATATCCATTTCCCTGATGATTGAGAGGTTAAACTCTCACATGTTAATTGAACCTTAGAAATCTTCATAATGTGTCTATTTGTTTACCCCTTTTCCTTCATTTATTTGAATGTATTCTTATATTCTCTTGGCAATTAAATTTCTGCAAACACTTTTCCTATTTGCATTTTGTTTCATTAGTAGTATTTCTTGATTTTAATGTTGTCTGTTTCACTGCTTTTCAAATTACCTATTGTTATGGACCAGTTTTGTCTTGTTTTATTTTTCATTTCCATCAGCAGCAGATTGATAATGTTGTAAAACACAATGGAGTTATTAATAAAAATTAAAATGGGCCAGGCACGGTGGCTCATGCCTGTAATCGGAACACTTTAGGAGGCCAAAACAGGTGGATCACTTGAAGTCAAGAGTTTGAGACCAGCCTGGCCAACATGGTGAAACCCCATCTTCACTAAAAAAAAAAAAAAAATACAAAAATTAGCCGGGCATGTTGGCGGGTGCCTGTAGTCCCAGCTACTCAGGAGGCTAAAGCAGGAGAATCACTTGAACCTGGGAGGTGGATGTTGCAGTGAGCTGAGATTGTACCACTGTACTCCAGCCTGGAATACAGAATAAGACCTTGTCTAAAAAATATAAAGTAATCAAATAAAATAAAATGACTTTTACAAAATACCTCAATATATCTGTATTTTCAAATTGACAGAAAAGCTTCTAAAAGCTGGTGTTTCTAAAAGGCCTCTGTTACTAATTGTTGCTAATTGGAGACAAAGCCCACAGGTGGCACCAGTCTGAGGTGTCCATCTTACTGCTTTGAAAATTCCTACATTTTCTCACTTTTCCCTTCTAAGAGTAATGCTTTTTTTTTTTTAATAGCTTGTCTAAAATATCTTTCTCCAGGCCAGGCACAGTGGCTCACGCCCGTAATCCCAGCACTTTGGGAGGCCAAGGAGGGTGGATCACCTGAGGTCAGGAGTTTGAGACCAGCCTGGCCAACATGGTGAAACCCCAACTCTAATAAAAGTACAAAAATTAGCCCAGCGTGATGGCACATGCCTGTAATCCCAGCTACTCAGGAAGCTGAGGCAGAAGAATCGCTTGAACCCAGGAGGCGGAGGTTGTGGTGAGCCGAGATCTTGCCACTGCACTCCAGCCTGGGTGACAAAGTGAGACTTCATCTCCAAAAAAAAAAAAAAACTGTCTCCAAGATCAGGTAACCAACAGGAAAAAAAGAAATCTTGCATTATCACACAATGATGAAGTTATTCCATTTTTTTCTCTAAATTTTTAGTTTTACCTTTCATACTTAGGTCTTTAATACATGTATAATTGATTGTGTATGGTGTGAGGTAAGGATTTTTCTTTTCTCATGGATTTCCAATTGTCAATTTATTGAGAAGCTTGCAATTTATTTTGTATTTTGTCATAAATCAAGGGTTCATTAATGTATGAGTCTGTATCTACAAACTCTTTTGTTTTCTGGGTTTTTTTGTTGTTTGTTTTTGTTGTTTTTGGAGACAGTTCCACTCTGTTGCCCAGGCTGGAGTGCAATGGCATCATCTCAGCTCACTGCAACCACTGCCTCCCAGGTTCAAGTGATTCTCATGCCTCAGCATCCTGAGTAGCTGGGTTTACAGGCGTGCACTAGCACGCCCAGCTAATTTTTTGTATTTTTAGTAGAGACAGGGTTTAGCCATGTTGGCTACATTGGTCTTGAATTCCTGGCCTCATTGATCCGCTAGCCTCAGTCTCCCAAAGTGCTGGGATTACAGGTATGAGCCATCACACCTGGCTTTTTTTTTTTTTTTTTTTTTTTGAGACAGTATCTTACTCTGTTGCCCAGGCTACAGTGCAGTGACACAATCACAGCTCACTACAACCTCAACCTCCCAGGCTCAACTGATCCTCCCACCTCAGCCTTCTGAGTAGCTGGGAACACAGGCACACACCACCATGCCTGGCTAATTTCCTTTTACTTTTTGCAGAAACAAGGTCTCACCATGTTGCCCAGGCTGGTCTTGAATTCCTGGGTTCAAGTGATCCTCCCACCTTGGCCTCCCAAATTGCTGGGATTATGGGTGTGAGCCACCACGACTGGCTCTACAAAAAGTCTCTATTGGGTTCTTGGTCTCTGTATCCTTGCACCAATAGCATGCCACCCTTTGCCTCTGTCCTCTCCTCTCCTGCTTCTTCTGCCATCACCTTGTGGCCATCCTGGCCCCTGTGTCTTCCCACAGCTAGTTCTCTGACCCTGTCCCAGTCTCATTTAGCAAATGTTTCAATCCTCTTAGGTCAGTCAGGCCAGCCTCAGCAAAACATAGGGAGAATTAGTGCGGATTTGGGGGAAACATGTGACAGCCTGTGGTTGGAGGTGGGGACAGACTGCCGGGATGTAATGAAAATTGCTTTTGCTCCTCAGAGAGACCCCGAGAGGGATGTACACAGAAAACCACACTGAGACTGTCCCAAGGGAGGCAGAGCGATGGGAAAAGGGAGAGACTGAGGGGGAGGGAGAGACGGAGAGTGAGGTGCAAAGAAAAGGGAAACTGAGGCATGGGAGTTTCCTGCCCTCAAAACCAGAACAGGCAGGGTCTCCCCAGCTCGTGTCACTTCCCACATGACAGCAGCTGTCCTATGTGCTCAAATATCCTTACAAAAGGTCTTTTGAGGCTGGCAGCCTGTAATCCCTTTACCTACGGGGGGTTACGCCAAACATCAGGGTGTTTAAGTGCCTTTCTGAGAAGATCGAAAAGATTCAGTCTGAGCATGGACCAGGCCACCCAGCCGAAGAGCACAGCCCTTAACTCCTCCACTCTATCGAGTGATACCAAGCTCATCTGCTTCTTGGACTGTCTGGAGGAGGACCCTTGGACAGCTGGATGTCCATGAGACTTTGGGTATCAACTACACCTTCTCCATACGCGTGGGGTATGAGCAACATGGAGCTGTGTCATTTACATGCCCAGCACAGAGCCTAGCTTACAGGAAGCTTGGAGTAAACGGGTGATCTTATTCTTCTGCCATTTAGATAACACCCTCCTCCCAAATCTCTTCCCTCCTCTAACTCATCTCCTACCTCTCTCTGCCCTGTGCAGACCCATGCTCCCCCTTCCCTCTCCTTCCCTAGTCTCTCTCCCTCCTTCTCAGTCCCTGCGTTTCTCCCTCGCAGGTTTCCCTGGCCTTGACCTAATCTAACTCACCACCTGCCCCAATCCTCTTAGAGCCAGGTGAGGCGGCATCTGCAGAATCTCAGCCGGGTCAGAGAAGAGTTGAAGGGGAGATGGGACATATTGGTAGATGATGTCAAAACCTTTCTCGAGCCCATGCTGGCACCTTCTCATGCCTCCTTACTGACCGTGAGATTTCAGTTACAGCAGTAGGTGCTGTCAGGGTCTCCCGGAGCCCTTCCCCTATATAAGCCCCAGAGAGACTCCTCAGGGAGACAAAACAAAGCTGCAGAATCTCCTCTCCCTGATTTGGGCAGTGAGTGGAAGAACGTGTTGTAGATGTTCTGCAGACACACCTGATTTTCTCTGCATATGTGATGAAAAATGTAAACTGGCCGGACGCAGTGGCTCACGCCTGTAATCCCAGCACTTTGGGAGGCTGAGGCGGGCCGATCACGAGGTCAGGAGTTCAAGACCAGCCTGGCTAACATGGTGAAACCCCATCTCTACTAAAGATACAAAAATTAGCCAGACGTGGTGCCGGGCACCTGTAATCCCAGCTACTCAGGAGGCTGAGGCAGGAGAATCACTTGAACCCAGGAGGCAGAGGCTGCAGTGAGCCGAGATTGTGCCACTGCACTCCAGCCTAGGTGACAGGGCGAGACTCTGTCTCAAAAAAAAAAAAAAAAAATGTAAACCCTTCCACTTTTTTATTCTGTCTTTTGGCTGCAGTCAGCTCTAGGAATGGGGATGGAATGGAAATTTATTTTTAGTTCTGTATTCATTCACTTTTTTTTTTTTTTTTGAGACAGTCTTGCTGTATCACCCAGGCTGGAGTGCAATGGTGCTATCTCAGCTCACTGCAACTCCACCTCCTGGGTTCAAGCAATTCTCGTGCCTCAGTCTCCCAAGTAGCTGGGATTACAGGCGCCCTCCACCACATCCGGCTAATTTTGTATTTTTAGCAGAGACAGGGCTTCACATGCTGGCCAGGCTAGTCTCAAACTTCTGACCTCAAGTGATTCACCTGCCTTGGCCTCCCAAAGTGCTGTGATTACAGATGTGAGCCACCACGTCCAGCCTATGCACTTTTGTACACTTAGAATTTCTTGCTAAAGAAGTGCTTTTATTTTATCATTACAGAACTGTATCTTGGATAAAGTGGTAACTCTTGTAGCTAACATAAGAAAATATCTACAGAATAAACACACACACAGAGACACACACACACATACACACACACACACACACACACACAAACTCCTGAGATTAATTCATGAATTTGGCAAGGTTCCAGGATACAAAATCAATAAACAAAAACCAATTGTATATCTTGGTGTTGTGTGAGAATTTTTTTTTTTAAAAGAAACAAATTATATTTCTATATAATAGCAACAAAAAATTGGAAAATAAAAGCTTTTTAAAAACACTATTTTTTCCAGGGCCAGGCGCAGTGGCTCACGCCTGTAATCCCAGCACTTTGGGAGGTCGAGGTGGGCAGATCACCTGAGGTCAGGAGTTCAAGACCAGCCTGACCAACATGGAGAAACCCCATCTCTACTAAAACCACAAAAAATTACCCGGGCGTGGTGGCACATGCCTGTAATCCCAGCTACTCGAGAGGCTAAAGCAGGAGAATCACTTGAACCCGGGAGAGGGAGGTTGCAGTGAGCCAAAATCACACCATTACACTCCAACCTGGGCAACAAGAGCAAAACTCTGTCTCAAAAAAAAACCTTGACTCCCACCTCACTCCAAATGAAAAGCTACAACCAGGAAGCTTCTAGAAGCATCCATAGGAGAATATTTTTACAGTCTTGGAGTGAGCAAGGATTTCTTAGACCAGGCTAGGCACAGTGGCTCATGCCTGTAATTCCAGCACTTTGAGCGGCTTTGGCAGGAGGATGGCTGGAGTCTAGGAGTTCAAGACCACCTGGGCAACATGGCAAAACCCTGTCTCTACCAAAAATACAAAAAAAGCCATGCACGGTGGCTCATGTCTGTAATCCCAGCACTTTGGGAGGCTGAGGCCAGAGGATCACCTGAGGTCAGGAGTTCGAGACCAGCCTGACCAACATGGTGAAACCTTGTCTCTACTAAAAATACAAAAATTAGGTGTGGTGGCTACTCCAGAGGCTGCGGCAGGAGAATTGGTTGAACCCAGGAGGTGGAGGTTGCAGTGAACCAAGATCGTGCCACTGACTCCAGCCTGGGTGACAGAGCCAGACTCCCGTCTCAAAAAAAAAAAAAAAAGAAAAAGAAAAAGATATGCAAAACGGCCAGTAAACCCATGACATCAAAAATCATCAGGGAAATGCATATTAAAACTAAAATGGACCACACGCAGTGGCTCACGCCTGAAACTCCAGCACTTTAGGAGGCCAAGGCGAGTGGATCACAAGGTCAAGAGATCGAGACCATCCTAGCCAACATGGTGAAACCCCATCTCTACTAAAAATACAAAAATTAGCTGAGCGTAGTGGTGCATGCCTGTAGTCCCAGCTACTTGGGAGGCTGAGGCAGGAGAATTGCTTGAACCCAGGAGGTGGAGGTTTCAGTGAGCCGAGATCACGCCACTGCACTCCAGCCTGGTGATAGAGCAAGACTCCGTCTCAAAAAAAAAAAAACTTTGGGAGGCTGAGGCAGGAGGACTGCTTGAGACCAGTCTGGGCAATATAATGAGACCCTATCTCTACAAAAATATTAAAATTAACTGAGCATGATGGTACACACTTGTTTTTTTTTTTTTTTTTTTTTTTTTTGAGACGGAGTCTTGCTCTGTCACCCAGGCTGGAGTGCAGTGGCACGATCTCGGCTCACTGCAAGCTCCGCCTCCCGGGTTCACGTCATTCTCCTGCCTCAGCCTCTCCGAGTAGCTGGGACTACAGGCACCCGCCACCACGCCCGGCTAATTTTTTGTATTTTTAGTAGAGACAGGGTTTCACTGTGGTCTCGATCTCCTGACCTCGTGATCTGCCCGCCTCGGCCTCCCAAAGTGCTGGGATTACAAGTGTGAGCCACCGCACCCAGCGATGGCACACACTTGTAATCCCAGCTACTTAGGAGGCTGAGATGCGAGGATCACTTGAGCCCAGGACAAGGATACAGCGAGCCATGATCACTATACTCCAGCCTCGGTGACAAAGCAAGACCCTGTCTAAAGAAAAATAATAAATAAGAAATAAACATACGTCCACAGGAAGACTTGTACAAGAATATTCATAGCAACTTTATTCATAAAAGACCAAAATAGAAACAGCCCAAGTGAATAGTTAAGCAAATTATGGTATGTCCATACAATGGACTATAACACAGCACTGAAAAGGAACAAGCTATGGATACACATGTAATATGGAAGAATCCTAAAATCATTATGTTGGGTGAAAAAAGCCAGACACAAGAGGTTGTATATGGTGCAATTTCATTTCTATGAAATTCTAGAAGATATGGAAATAATCTGTAGTTACAGAAAGCTCTATATGATACAATTTCATTTATATGAAATTCTAGAAGAGACAGAAGTAATCTGGAGTTAGAGAAAGCAGATTGGTGGTTGCCCAGGCAGGTGTGGGAATGAATATAAAATGACTGCAAAAAGGTCCCAGGGAAATTTGGGGGCTGATGGATTCTTCTTGTTTGGGTGCTGGTATCATAGTTTTATACTTCGTTGTTGATGATGCTTTTTTGAGATGGGTCTCACTGTGTCACCCAGGCTGGAGTGCAGTGGCACAAACACGGCTTACTGCAGCCTTAATCTCTCAGGCTCAAGTGATCCTTCCACCTCAGCCTCCCAAGTAGCTAAGACTACAGGTGCACACCACCACGCCCAGCCAATTTTTTAATTTTTTGTAGAGACAGGGTCTTGCTGTGTTGCCCAGGATGGTATTGAACTCTCGGGTTCAGGTGATACTCTTGACTGAGCCTCCCAAAGTGTTGGGATTACAGACATGAGCCACTGCACCCAGCCAGTTGTATACATTTATCAAAGCAATTATACTGAACACTTAAGACAACTGTGTTTTATCTAATGTAAAGAAAGTATCTATCTTTAAAAGTTGATGTTTTAAAACTCTGTGAATGGCGCCTGGCGCGATGGCTCACACCTGTAATCCCAGCACTTTGGGAGGCCGAGGAGGGCAGATCACCTGAGGTCGGGAGTTTGAGAACAGCCTGACCAACATGGAGAAACCCCGTCTCTATTAAAAATACAAAATCAGCTGGACGTGGTGACACATGCCTGTAACCCCAGCTACTCGGGAAGCTGAGGCAGGAGAATTGCTTGAACCTGGGAGGCAGAGGTTGCAGTGAGCCAAAATCGCGCCATTGTGCTCCAACCCGGGCAACAAAAGTGGAACTCCATCTCAAAAAAAAATAAAAATAAAAATAAATAAATACAAAATAAAAAATTAGCTGAGTGTGGTGGTGCACGCCTGTAGTCTCAGCTATTTGGGAGGCTGAGGCAGGAGAATCTCTCGAACCCGGGAGGCAGAAGTTGCAGTGAGCCAAGATCATGCCACTGCACTCCAGCCTAGGTGACAGAGTGAGACTCCATCTCAAAAAAAAACAAAACAAAACAAAACAAAAAAACAAAAAAAAAACTCTGCGAATTTTTAATATGAAAGATTTTTTGGTGAAAGGGAGGGTTTGGAGAAGGGTTAGATGAGTCAAATCATGTAAATCTTAACACTGATTATGGTCAGTGATCAACAAACCATATCTGCCATTATTATAGCTAATAATAGCATCACATACAGAACGTTCTTGGTCTTTTTCTGTCAGTCTTTCTCTTTTTTTTTGAGATGAAGTCTCTCTCTGTCACCCAGGGGCTAGAGTGCAGTGATGAGATCTCAGCTCAGTGCAACCTCTGCCTCCCAGTTTCAAGCAATTCTCCTGCCTCAGCCTCTCAAGTAGCTGAGAATACAGGCACGTACCACCAGGCCATTTTTGTGTTTTTAGTAGAGTCGGGGTTTCACCATGTTGGCCAGGCTGGTCTTGAACTCCTGACCTCCAGTGATCCAACCACCTTGTCCTCCCAAAGTGCTGGGATTACAGGCGTGAACCACCTTGCCTGGCCTACATCTTCTTCAATTATTTTTTTCTTTTGGTTGTTTTTTCTTTTGTTTGTTTTTTGAGTCAGGGTCTCACTCTGTCGCCCAGGCTGGAGTGCAATGGTGTGATCTCAGCTCACTGTAACCTCCACCTCCTGGGCTCAAGGGATCCTCCCACCTCAGCCTCCCCAGTGGCTGGGACCACAGGCACGTGCCACTACCCCTGGCTAATCTTTTGTATTTTTGGTAGGAACGGGTGTTTTCACATTGCCCAGGCTGGTCTCGAACTCCTGACCTCCAGAGACCCTCCCATCTCAACCTCCCAGTGTTGAAATTACAGGCGTGAATCACTGAGCCCGGGCTCATTTTTCAGTACGCATCCAGTGACCATGTAAGTACTGTTAACCCACTCAGGTGGGGGTAGGAGGACTGTTCTCTCTATACCATTCCCTCCTGGTCCACTACCCCACCCTCCCACTGCCCGCCATCAGAAGGAAGCACCCCCACCTCTTCCTTCTGCCACGCTGCCTCTCCTCTGCTGCCCCCTGGTGGCAATCCTGGCCCCCGGGTCTCCCCAGCGCTGGTTCTCTGACCCTGTCCTGGTCCCATTTAGCAAGTGTCCCAATCCTCTTAAGCCAGGCCAGCCTCAGCAAAGCGGAGAGAGAATAAGATCCGATTTGGAGGCAGGAGACACTCGACAGGCTACTGGGGAAGGGGCGGGGACAGAGAGCTTGAATAAAACAAAAGCCCCTCCTGCTTTGGGAGGTCGAAGCGGGCAAATCGCTGGAGCCCAGGAATTCGAGACCAGCCAGGCAGCATAGCAAGACCCCGTTTCTATAATAATATTAAAAAAAAGAAAAGAAAAGAAACCAAAGGCTAAACAACTTGAGCTTACAAAGAAGAGCTGCAATGGATTGAAAGACGTCAGATGCATAAAAGTCCATTGGTTCACAATGGTCTTCAAAAAAGAAAGAAAAAAAAAACTAGAGAAAGTTGTTGAGGCTCCAATTTAATATTCTGAAAACTGCTAAATTAAAAAGAATCTCCTGGCCAGGCGCAGCGTGGCTCACGCCTGTATGGCCGGGCACAGTGACTCATACTTGTAATCCCAGCACTCTGGGAGGCCGAGGTGGGTGGATCACCTGAAGTGAGGAATTTGAGACCAGCCTGGCCAACATGGTGAAACCCCGTCTCTACTAAAAATACAGAAAAAGGGCCGGGCGTGGTGGCTCACGCCTGTAATCCCAGCACTTTGGGAGGCCGAGGCAGGCGGATCACGAGGTCAGGAGATGGAGACCATCCTGGATAACACGGTGAAACCCCGTCTCTACTAAAAAAATACAAAAAAATAGCCGGGCGTGGTGGCAGACGCCTGTAGTCCCAGTTACTCGGGAGGCTGAGGCAGGAGAATGGCGTGAACCCAGGAAGCGGAGCTTGCAGTGAGCCGAGATCGCGCCACTGCACTGCAGCCTGGGTGACAGAGCGAGACTCCGTCTCAAAAAAAAAAAAAAAAAAAAAAATACAGAAAAAGGCCAGGTGCGGTGGCTCATGCATGTAATCCCAGCACTCTGGAAGGCCGAAGCGGGCGGATAACAAGATCAAGAGATCGAGCCCATCCTGGCCAACATGGTGAAACTCCATCTCTACTAAAATTACAAAAACTAGCCGGGTGTGGTGGCGCATGCCTGTAATCCCAGCTACTCCGGAGGCTGAGGCAGGAGAATCGCTTGAACCCAGGAGGCGGAGGTTGCAGTGAGCCGAGATCTTGCCACTGCACTCCAGCCTGGGGGACAGAGCAAGACTCCGCCTCAAAAAAAAAGAAAAAAGAAAAAAGAAAGAGTTTAATTGGATTATTTGTAACACAAAAGTTAAATGCTTGAGGGGATAGATACCTCATTTACCCTGATGTTATTAGTATACATTGTATACCTGTATCAAAATAGCCCATGTACCCCATAAATATATACACCTACTATGTACCTAGAAAAATTTTAATTTTTTTTTATTTTTTATTTGAGACGGAGTCTCACTCCGTCACCCAGGCTGGAATGCAGTGGTGCGATCTCAGCTCACTGCAACCTCCACCTCCCGGCTTCAAGCGATTCTCCTGCCTCAGCCTCCCGAGTAGCTAGGAGCCACGACGCCCGGTTCATTTTTGCATTTTTAGTAGAGATGGGGTTTCACCATGTTGGCCAGACTGGGACAGATCTCTTGACCTCGTGATTCGCCCTCCTCGGCCTCCCAAAGTGCTGGGATTACAGGCGTGAGCCACCGCGCACGGCTAAATTTTAATGTTTAAGTTTTAAAAAGAAAGTGTCATGTCACCAATTCAAAGATGGTGATTCACTTGACTACCCTAAATCTAGATGACCGGAAGTGATTCCTGGTGACCCACAGGGATTCCACAGCGATTCCTGGTCTTCCGCGGTGATCCGAGGTGAACTGAGAAGATGCAGTTCTCAGACGTGGCCACACGCTGTCGCTGTTAGAAAGGAATTCACGGTGTCTCCCCTTTCAGGCTGGCTGATGTTCAGCTGAATTCTTTGAAGGTGTGAATTGTCTTGATCACGCCAAAATCAGATGGTGGCGTTTTCATGCATACGGTACGATTAAAATAAGGGCCCTGGTAGATATTTGTAGGGCTCGCCAAGTTTTCAAGTTCCCACCCCTTTCCTAAACATAGGAAGACTAAGTTCCCCAGCCAAGTTCTGCAGGTGGACAGCGGTTTCGTGGTAGGGGTTCTCAAAGTGGGCGGGGCTGTGTAACTGGTTCTGGCCAATGGGCTGTGACGAAAGCTGATGCGCGTCACTTCCTAGCTAATGCCTTTAGCAGCCAATGCCTGCTCTGAAGGCCGAAGCGGGAAAGATCGCTTGAGGCCAGGTTCGAGACCAGCCTGAGCAACATGGCAAGGCCTCCCACCCTGCCCCGTCCCCGCCCAGTTCCCCATCAAAATGAAAAAAAAATAGATTAGCTGGGAGTGGTGGTGCGCTTGTAGTCCCAGCTACTAGGGAGGCTGAGGTGGCAAGATCGCTTGAGCCCAGGAGTTCCAGGCTGCAGTGAACCGTGATCATGCCACTACACTCCAGCCTGGGCGACACAGCGATACCTCCATCTCTTTAAAAAAAAAAAAAAAGAAAGAAAAGAAAAGCAAGCTGGGCACGGTGGCTCACATCTGTAATCCCAGCACTTTGGGAGGTCAAGGAGGGTGGATCACCAGGTCAAGAGTTTGAGACCAGCCTGGCCAACATGGTGAAACTCCGTCTCTACTAAAAATACAAAAATTAGCTGGGCGTGGTGACATGTGCCTGTAGTCCCAGCTGGGTCGGGAGGCTGAGGCAAGAGAATCGCTTGAACCCAGAAGGTGGAGGGTACAGAGAACCAAGATCATGCCACTGCACTCCAGCCTGGGCAACAGAGCAAGACTCCATCTCAAAAACAATGAAAGAAAAGAGAAAAGAAAAGCCAATGCGGCCGGGGGCGGTGGCTCATGCCTGTAATCCCAGCACTTTGGGAGGCCGAGACGGGCGGATCACGAGGTCAGGAGATCGTGACCATCCTGGCTAATACGGTGAAACCCCATCTCTACTAAAAAAAAAAAATACAAAAAATTAGCCGGTCGCGGTGGTGGGCGCCTGTAGTCCCAGCTACTCGGGAGGCTGAGGCAGGAGAATGGCGTGAACCCAGGAGGCAGAGCATGCGGTGAGCCAAGGTCACGCCACTGCACTCCAGCCTGGGCGACAGAGCGAGACTCCGTCTCAAAAAAAAAAAAAAGAAAAGCCAGTGCAAGATTGCCTATACTCTCTCCGCTCTGTCTACTAAAGCTGCTTTGGGGCCAGGTGCAGCAACAGAATAACAGAATTGCACTGTCCGATAACAACTAGCCACATATTACATGGGTTGAATGTTATTTTTTTCTTTTTTCTTTTCTTTTTTTTTTTTTTTTTTTTTGAGACAGGCACTCACTCTGTCACCCAGGCTGGAGTGCAGTGGTGCCATCACAGCTCACTGCAGCCTCGACCTCCCGGGCTCAAGCAATCCTCCTACCTCAGCCTCCCAAGTAGCTGAGATCACAGGCATGCACTACCATACCCAGCTGTTTTTTGTATTTTTTTGTAGAGACAGGGTCTCACTATGTTGCCCACGCTGGTCTCAAACTCCAGGGCTCAAGTGATCCTCCCAGCTCAGCCTCCCAAAGTTCTGGGATTCCAGGCGTGAGCCACTGCGCCCGGCCAAATGTAAATTTAATAATTCAGTTCCTTGGTCGTGCCACATTTCAAGTTGTCACCAGTAACATGCAGTCAGTGGCTATGGTGTTGGGCAGGGCAGATACAGAAAAATTCCATCGTGCTGGCTGGCATGGTGGCTCACGCCTGTAATCCCACCACTTTGGGAGTCCGAGGTGGGCAGACCACCTGAGGTTAGGCGTTTGAGACCAACCTGGCCAATGTGGTGAAAGCCCATATCTACTAAAAATACATTTTAAAAAAAAATTAGCCGGGCGTGGTGGCTACAGGCAGGCGCCTGTAATCTCAGCTACTTGGGAGACTGAGGCAGGAGAATCGCTTGAACCCGGGAGGTAGAGGTTGCAGTGAGCCAAGGTCCCACCATTGCACTCCAGCCTGGGCAACAAGAGTGAAACTCCATCTCAAAAAAACAAAAAAAAGAAAAATTCCATCGTGCAGAAAGTTCTATTGGACAGCATTGCTCTAGATTTCTGACTAGAAGCAGGAGAACTGTTGCTCTGGAGAGGCCTTTGCATGTGCTGTGTTCATCCATGGAGATTTAGGTTCGTTCCGGTTTGGTCCCACTAAAGCATAAGCCAACCCAGCCCGGCCCTGCCAGAATTCTTGCTTAAACAAAGAACTGAAAAGTCTTGTGTCATTTAAATGATTAACTGGTGCCACACTGTGGCTTGGCTAACAGGTGGAGTGCTGACAGCTGAGGATGATGATACTGGGCTGACCCCAAATGTGAGACCAGTTGGCAAATGGGATTACGGTCAACCTCCATTGAGTCTCAGATGTTCAGATGCCACTCTCTGTGATCTCTCTCTACCTAGCTTAGAACTACACCACCAGGGCCGGGCACGGTGGCTCACGCCTGTAATTCCAGCACTTTGGGAGGCCGAGGCAGGGGGATCGCCTGAGGTCAGGAGTTTGAGACCAGTCTGGCCAACATGGTGAAACCCCGTCTCTACTTTAAACACACACACACACACACACACACACACACACAAAATTAGCCAGGCGGGGTGGCATACGCCTGTAATCCCAGTCACTCAGGAGCTGAGGCAGGGGAATTGCTTGAACCAGGCGGGTGGAGGTTGCAGTGAGCTAAGATGGCGCCACTACACTCCAGCCTCAGCGACAGAACGAGACTCCATCTAAAAAAAAAAAAAAAAAAAAAAGAACTACACCACCAGGCCAGGCCCTGCGGCTCACGCCTGTAATCCCAGCATTTTGGGAGGCCAAAGCAGGAGGATCACTTGAGGCCAGGAGTTTGAGACCACCTGGGCAAAATAGCAAGACCCCACCTCTACAAAAAAAAAAAAAAAATGAGCCAGGCATGATGGCATGTGCCTGTGATTCCAGGTACACAGAAGGCTGAAGCAGGATCACTTGAGCCCAGGAGGTTGAGGCTGCAGTGAGCCATGATCCTACCACAGCACTCTAGCCTGGGTGACAGAGAATCTGTCTTAGAAAAAAAATAAAGAACTACACCACCAAAGGACTGTCATACTAACAAAATCCTCAGAATCATTAGAAATGAAGCCATGTGCTTCCTTCCTTCCTTCCTCCCTCCCTCCCTCTCTCTCTCTTTCTTCTTTCTTTTTTGAGACGGTCTCCCTCTGTTGCCCAGGCTGGAGTGCAGCGGCATGATCTCCGCTCACTGCAACCTCCCTGCCTCGGGCTCCCGTGATTCTCCTGCCTCAGCCTGCCGAGTGCCTGGGATTGCAGGCACACACCACCACGCCTGGCTGGTTTTTGTATTTTTGGTGGAGACGGGGTTTCGCCGTGTTGGCCAGGCTGGTCTCCAGCTCCTCACCTCGAGTGATCTGCCCGCCTCGGCCTCCCGAAGTGCTGGGACTACAGACGGAGTCTCGCTCACTCAATGCTCAGTGTTGCCCAGGCTGGAGTGCAGTGGTGTGACTCGGCTCGCTACAACCTCCACCTCCCAGCCGCCTGCCTTGGCCTCCCAAAGTGCTAAGATTACAGCCTCTGCCTGGCCGCCCCGTCTGGGAAGTGAGGAGCGCCTCTGCCTGGCCACTGTGCAACCTTCCAAATGTGAAGTGACAGGCTTCGTTGTAGAATGAATGAAGACACTGGCACTGATTATATAACACCTTGCAGCTATCTCAAGTCGTTGATGGTGGAGGTATTGGAATTTTAGAAGAAAGCAAACACACAAATTTGACTAAAGGCGATTTTGTGACTTCTTTCTATTGGCCCTGGCAAACCAAGGTTATTCTGGATGGAAACAGCCTTGAAAAGGTGATATATATATGAACGTATCTGATTTTTTTCCCCGTATAATTCTTACTTTGTGCATTTGATATTCAGTCGTGTTTGTAATCACGGAAAAATAAAAGCATTAAAAAAAAAAGAAGCCATGTGGGGGTTTGTTTCTTGTTGCTATTGTTCATTTGGTTTGGGGGTTTTTTTGTGAGACAGTATCTCACTGTGTCACCCAGGCTGGAGTGCAGTGGCACAATCCCAGCTCACTGCAACCTCTGCTTCCCAGGTTGAAACGGTTCTCAACCTGGTGGCAGGTGGCGAGTAGCTGGGATTACAGGCACCTGCCACCACACTCGGCTAATTTTTGTATTTTTAGTAGAGGTGGGGTTTCACCATGTTGCCCAGGCTGGTCTCGAACTCTTGGCCTCAAGCAGTCTGCTCACCTTGGCCTCCCAAAGTGCTGGGATTACAAGCATGAGCCACAGCACCTGGCCTCTTGTTGCTATTGTTGATGGCTGACTTGTTTCCCAGATGTCACTGAGCAGAGATCCATGGAATATGGTGGGTTTCAGGTGTCAGCAGCATTTGACTTGGGGGAGGAACAATTTTATTTCTGTCCTCCCAGAATGAGTGGGTCAAGGTTTGAGAGTGAATCAGTTTAGAATTGTACCTGATTTGAGGAAAGTGTGCATGCACTTCCTGGCTATCAATAGTTACAAAAACAGCCGGGTGTGATGGCTCACGCCTATTAATCCCAGCACTTTGGGAGGCCAAGGCGAGCGGATCCCCTGAGGTCAGGAGTTCGAGACCAGTCTGGCCAACATGGTGAAACCCCATCTTTACTAAAAATACAAAAAATTAGCTGGGTGTGGTGGCAGGCACCTGTAATTCCAGCCACATGGGAGGCTGAGGCAAGAGAATCACTGGAACCCGGGAGGCGGAGGTTGTGGTGAGCCGAGATCGCGCCACTGCACTCCAGCCTGGGCAACAGAACAAGACTCCGTCTCAAAAAAAAAAAAAAAAAAAAGAAAAAGAAAAATTTGCCAGGCATAGCAGTGCACACCTGTGGTCCCGCTACTTGGGAGGCTGAGACAGGAGAATCACTTGAACCCAGGAGAGGGACGCTGCAGTGAGCTGGGATCGTACTACCACCGCACTCCAGAGCAAGACTGTCTCAAAAAATAACCTCAGCATTGCTGTAAGGCGCTTCCCTACAGAGGGCTGGTGCACGGACCACTCAACACGTGGTTGCTAATTTCTGGGACAGGGTCTTGGAGGGAGGAGGCACAGGGGTAAAACAGGATACACTCCTCACAGGCACATTCGGTTAAATTCGTCCAATATTTATTGAATCGTGAACGGTTGCAAAGGTCGCCACAAGCAGAAACCCACCCATCCTGATGCCTCTCTTGGCTTCCCCTTGAGAAGGATGCCTGAGGCGGGATGTCCTCCCAAACTCCAGGGGACAACTGGGGAAGACATGGGGTATGCAAAGAGAGATGATCAAACCAGGGGACAGGAGGAGGGTGGGGTGGTGTGGATTCCGGGGAAGACACATACACACAGACTCTCCCACACAGAGGCAAACACCAGGGGCATCGATCTCTGCCCCCATCAGCAGCCACGAGAACATCAGGGAAAGACCAGGCGTCCACAAGACTTTTCAGTCCTTCCTATCATGAAGCGTCTGCTGAGAGGGGCTGGGTCAAGGTCCCTGGACTGTGGAGAGAAAAAGAGGTGGTTGGGGTAGGGAGTCAGTTTGCAGGAACAGAGGCCAGGCTTGGGGCCCGTGTTAAAAGAAAGATAGCCGGGTATGGTGGCTCACGTCTGTAATCCCAGCAGTGTGCGAGGCTGAGGCGGGCGGATCACTTGAGCCCAGGAGTTTGAGACCAGTCTGGGCAACAAGGCGAAAAAAACCCATCTCTACAAAAACCAGAAAAATTAGCTGGGCGTGGTGGTGCACAACTATAGTCCCAGCTACTCGGGAGGCTGAGGCAGGAGAATCGCTTGAGCCTGGGCGGTGAAGGTTGCAGTGAGCTGAGATCGCGCCACTGCTCTCCAGCCTGGGTGACAGATCCAGACTCGTCTCAAAAAAAAAAAAAGAATTCAAAGCCTGCATGGTGGCACCCCACCCCACGCTCAATAGCAACAGTCCACAATGCATTCAGCTGATGCAGCTTTAGAATTAGGCAATTCCATTTTTCTTTTCCTTTATGTTAGAGAGATTTGCTTTGTTTCAGACCTGCACGAAAGGCAAGATATCGTTTCTGCATTACTTCAAATTGGCACATCCCAATTCACATTGAACATGACCTCATTCTGCTCTGGTAAAGAATTCTAGGAAACGGAACTTGAGTTTAATGCATTTGAAAACTAGTTTTCTGGCACAAGGCACACTGGGAGCTGGTACTTGGGTCCACAGTGTGTTGGGATGGGATACTCTGTTCCAGATTAGCATGGAGTGGGAACTGGTGCTGAAGTTTAGAGGGGAGTAAAAAGTATGGCCAGGCGCGGTGGCTCACGCCTGTAATCCCAACACTTTGGGAGGCTGAAGCAGGCACATCACCTGAAGTCAGGAGTTCAAAACCAGCCCGGCTAACACAGTGAAACCCTGTCTCTACTAAAAAATAGAAAAAATTAGCCAGGCGTGGTGGCGGGCGCTTGTAGTCTCAGCTACTCGGGAGGCTGAGGCAGGAGAATGGCGTAAACCCAGGAGGCGGAGCTTGCAGTAAGCCAAGATCATGCCACTGCACTCCAGCCTGGGTGACAGAGAGAGACTCCGCCTGAAAAAAAAAAAAAAAAAAAAAAAAAAAAAAAATTTGCCTGGCGTGGTGGCAGACATCTGTAATCCCAGCTACTCAGGAGGCTGAGACACGAGAATCCCTTGAACCCAGGAAGCAGATGTTGCAGTGGGCCGAGATCACGCTACTGCACTCCAGCCTGGGCGACAGAGCGAGACTCCACGTCAAAAAATAAACTATGCTCCAGGCCCTGCAGTGCCAGAGACCAGAACAAAGGGCTAGTAACTGTTCTAGAATGGGTTGGGTTTCAAGCTTATCTGGACCATATTGGCTTAAAACCTGGAAAATCAGACTCAGAAGGTGCTGGAAAGTAGTTCTTCGTTCCTGAGGTTCATATAGAAATTGCCACTTGTTCCACAATGTATTAGGTTGGAAACAATACTTGGTTCAGAGTGCATAAAGAGGACAGGCATGGTGGCTCACGCCTGTAATCCCACCACTTTGGGAGGCCAAGGCGGGTGGATCACCTGAAGGCAGGAGTTCAAGACCACCCTGGCCAACATGGTGAGACCTACTAAAAATACAAAAATTAGCCGGGCATAGTGGCATGTGCCTGTAATCCCAGCTACTTGGGAGGCTGAGACAGGAGAACTGCTTGAACCCAGGAGGCAGAGGCTGCAGTGAGCCAAGATCACACCACTGCACTCCAGCCTGGGCGACAGAGCAAGACTCCATCTTAAAAGAAAAAAAAAAAAAAGAAAGAAAGAAGGAAAAACAGTGATAAGGAACCAGTAGCCAACTCCAGGAACTAGCGGTCAATTCTAGTGTTGAGGAGCTGGTTCACATTTCTCAGTTGCTGGGTTGGGAAGGGGGGCTCAGGTTTACGGTGTGCTGGGAGCTGGTGGTGTATTTCATTCTCTGCTCTTTGGGGAGAACTGGGAGTCAGCTCTAGGGTTGTTCTGGAGCAGACAATCCGTTCTAGAGTTAGCTTTTGTTTCTAGAGCATTCTTAGACTCACGTTCAGTTCTAAAGTGGATGTTTCTGGAGCTGGATCAGGTCTAGAATATTCCTAGAACTAATTCTCAGGTTCAGAGCCCGATGATAATTAGTGACCTACTCGAAATTGTGGAGCAAGGAAATTCTGTCTCAAAACATGCTGGGAACGTGGCCGGACGCTGTTACATGACGTGCTGGGTTGGGAACTGTTTCCTGGCAATGGGACAAAGGCCTAGAGTTCCAGATTCTGAACCGCCGGGTCGCTAGCACTTTTCATTCCCAAACCAGGAGAGCTGTTTTAGGGCAGCCCTCTGACCCCACCACCAACTCAGCTGTCATCTTGTATACCCCATCTCAGCTGTCATCCTGCATATTTCTGACTCTATCTCAGTTGTCATCCTGCACACCTCTGACCCATGACCATCTCAGCTGTCACCCTGCACACCTGTGACCCCATCTCAGTTGTCATCCTGCACCAACCGGGTCTAACTTTATCCCGCTCACTCTGGGGACACATGTGATGTCCCCCCTATCTCCCAGGCTCTCCACCCCGGGCCAAGGAGTCAGAGCATGGGGCAGGGAGAAGATCCAAAGGGTGGTGTCTCTGTCTAGTGGGCCCCCTCACCTCTGCCTTCAGGGCGCATTAGCCCTGAGCCAAGGCGGCTTTGATGGCGGCCACCAGCTTCAGAAACTTGCTTTCTGTGTCCACGTAGCCATCGCCTTTCTAGGGAGAGGAGGAAGAAGGAAGGGGTGAGCTTGGACCAAGTCACCAACCTCAGCCCCAACCCCACGCTAGCCCCAAAACGAGGCAGGACGGACAGACAGACATACCTTCTTAGAGTGAATCAACTTCCCGGCTACCATTACTTCAAAGAACCCGGTGGCCTGGGGAGTTCCCTCGCCGCACTGAGGAAAGGGGGTGGGGGAGATGTTGGAGGGGCTGAGATGTCCTCTTGGGGAGACCCTCCCCTTCCCCGGGGATGGAGAACATGGGTGAAGGGGATAGGGCCGACCTAACACCCCCCAAGTGCCATCCAGGCCTAAGGGTCCGGCACAGTGGCTGTGCTCAAGTCTCTTCCCATCCCAAGACTCACAATGTCCAGGCGGCTGGGGAACTCATCTTCTAACTTCTTCTTGAGCTGAAGATACTGAAAACACGGTGCAAGGTCACAGCAGGGGTCATACCAGTCAGCCCCCTCCCGATAGGCACTCTACCCCTCCCCAGCTTCCAGGAATGCCCCCCGGGCATCCACTCTGCTTACCTTGGACTTGTAGCCTCAAGCGCCACTGGTAGGAGAGTCCAAGACATCGGAGCCCAGGGGAGAGAGGGAGAAGTGGGGGGTCGGGGAGAGGAGGGTAGAGACAGGCGGTGTGGGGAGAGAGCAAGGTGGGACCAGGAAGAAATAAAGAGGAACACAGATGACCAGGCAGAAGAGGTGACAGATGCCCTCAAGAGAGAAGGCAGGCACCAGCCAGGCAGAGTTTTGGGGCACAGCACAGTGGGTGGCACGGGGACGCACAGAGACACACAGAAAATCAACACCAAGCAAGAGACAGAGAAGGGGGAGGGGAAAAAGCGGATAGAGAGAGAGGACACAAGGAGACCACAAATCCGAGTCGGGGACCGGGGGAAAACCAGAACTGGATTAGGAGAAGAACAGCACAAATAAGGTCCCCACCCACTCCCTGTGCCCACCGCCCTCACCCACAGCCCTCGCAGCACACCAAGGAAAACCCTGCAGCTCCTGGATTCTTACACCACGCCCAGCTAATTTTTGTTTTTTCACCATGTTGGCCAGGCTGGTCTCGAACTCCTGACCTCAGGGGATCCGCCCGCCTCCGCCTCGGCCTCCACCTCCGCCTCCCAAAGTGCTGACATTACAGGCATGAGCCACTGCACCTGGCCCTGCGGCTCCTAGATTCTGAACACCTTCCCAGTCCCCAGGGTGAAATACAAGCTCACCCAACCCCCACAGCAGGCTATTTCGGGACTGGAATCTGGTGCACAGGCCTGGTAGGCGTCTCAAAATGTCACTCTTGCCTCTGCTTTGTCGAGCAGGCAGAGACATTGGAAAGCTGCCGGCAAACCCAGGTTCCAGTTACCCCTGTCACCTGCAGTCCAGACTTGAAGCTACTGACCCGCCCTCACCTCAGTCCCAGCCTCAGTTTTCTCACCCTGTAAGATAGAACTGAAATTCCTCTCTCTTTAATGTACCTTTTTTTTTTTTTTTTTTGAGACAGAGTCTCACTCTGCTGCCCAGGATGGAGGGCAGTGGCGCGATCTCAGCTCACTGCAACCTCCGCCTTCCGGGCTCCAGTGATCCTCCCTCAGCCTCCCAAGTAGCTGCGACTACAGGTGCACACCACCACGCCCGGCTAGCTTTTTAAGTTTCTGTAGAGACGAGGGGTCTCCCTGGGTTGCCCCGGCTGGTCTCGAACTCTTGGGCTCAAGCGATCCACCCGCCTCAGCCTCCCAGTGTTTGGATTACAAGCGTGATCAACGGCGCCTGGCCTAAAATTCCCCTCTCTTAAAGGATTCCTGGGAGGATCAATTCATTGAACACGTATTTATTAAATACCCACAGCATGCCACACAGTATTAGGTGCTGGGGAGTGGAGAGAACGTAATTTATCTATCCTATTATATCCTTCCTGAGACTTGCAGAAATTAAGCGTGTTCGGTGCTGACACAGAGCCTCCCTCTTGCCACAGACGGAAAACTGAGGCCAGAAAAGGAGTGGGGTTCGTGGCCAAGGGAACCCACTGGGCAGAGGCCAACAATTCAAGTGCTTCTGAAACACAGGCTGAGACGTTCTCGAACCTTCTGGGCTCTCACTATCCCCACCCCGCGACTGTTCGGGATATTGGGGGAGGGGAAGCCTTAGGGTGGAGGAGCCTTAGGTCTCTTTACAAAGCTGACCGCCAGCCGCTTCCCCAGCGGAGCCCCGGAGTCGGGGGTTCGAAATTGACACACACCCATCTCAACCCCACCTTTTATAACCCGAGATGCCCAGCGTGTCACAAGTCGAAGAGGGGGCCTGGGGACCACCGCCCTCTGTTTTTCGCCCCTCCGTACGCCCACCCCACCCACACTGGAATCCTTTTTCCCACACAGGGGCTCCCACGGGTCCTCTCCCCGCGGCTCCCAGACCCCGGCTCCGAGGGTGAGGAGGACCAGGTCCCGGCGGGGGTCGGGGACAGGGGCCGCTGGCCGCTGCGCTTACCAATAAACGACTCGGACGGCGAGAGCCATGGCTCGGGGCTGCCACATCCGCTGAGGAGCGGACGCCCGGAACACACCAGTCTCCCACCTGGACGCTCCAGGTCTCTGCGAGTGCGGCGGGAACCTGCGCAGAAAGGATGGAGCCTTGGCTCCCCCTGGCGCCAACCAATGCCAGGGAGGGACGGTGGGCGGGGAGGCGCCAAGGCGGGGGACAAGGAACCCGCGACCCGCCAGCCCGAGGCCCCCACACAAGTCTCCTTCCCATCCTCCTGTTGGGCTGGAGAGAGTCTCGACAGAGGCAGTCCCCGGGGGAAGCCCTCCGCGAGTCCCCGCCCAGGTCCCCCCGGCCAGAATGGTACGGCCCGCGGGGGAGGTGATTTAGGGCCCGCCGCTCCCAACTGGACCCGGAATCAGCCTCAAGGGGGGTCTTTTTACTGCGTGGGCTGGGGTCGGCGCCGTGGGGAGAGAAGCAGGGCGCGATTCTCGAGTCCCTCACCTCCCCTGGAGAGGACGAGAAGGACCAGAGGGGAAGGATTCGGGGTAGACCAGGTGAGGGAGGAGACGGGGTTGAAGGGGAGGTTTTCAGGGAGCGGTCCAGGGTCCACAGTTGCCTTATAAAAGACCTGCAGCCGCAGGGCGCGGTGGCTCACGCCTGTAACCCCAGCGCTTTGGGAGGCAGAGGCAGGAATTCAAGACCAGCCTGGGCAACATAGCCAGACTGCGTCTCTACAGAATAATAATAATAATACATTAGCGGCTGGGTGCGTTGGCTCACTCCTGTAATCCCAACACTTTGGAAGGCCGAGGTGGGCGGACCACTTGAGGTCAGGAGTTCGAGACCAGCCTGGCCAACATGGAGAAACCCAGTCTCTATTAAAAATACAAAAATTAGATGGGCGTGGTGGCGCGCGCCTGTAGTCCCAGCTCCTCGGGAGGCTGAGACAGGAGAATCACTTGAACCCCGGAGGTTGCAGTGAGCCAAGATCGGGCCAATGCACTCCAGCCTGGGTGACAGAGCGAGACTCCGTCTCAAATAAATAAATAAATAAATAGCCAGGCGTGGTGGTGTGTGCCTATAGTCCCAGGTACTTGAGAGGCTGAGGCAGGAGGATCGCTTGAGCCCAGGAGTTTGGAAGCTGCTGTGAGCCGTGATTGCACCACTGCACTCCAGCCTGGGGCACCCAGCAAGACTCTCTCTAAAAAGACAAACAAAAGGCCTGCTGCGGCTGGGCACGGTGGCGCATACCTGTAATCCCAACACTTTAGGAGGCCGAGGCAGGAGGATCGCTTGAGCCCAGGAGTCTGAGACCAGCTGGGGCAACATAGCGAGACCCCATCTCTACAAAAAAATTTTAAAATTAGTCCATGTGGTGGCATGTACCTGCACTCCCAGTTACTGGGGAGGCTGAGATGGAAGGATCACCTTAGCCCAGGAGTTTGGAGCTGCAGTGAGCCGTGACTGTGCCACTGCCACTCCAGCTTGGACAACAGAGTAAGACACTGTCTCAAAAAAAAGAAAGAAAGAAAGAAAGGAAAAGGGCTGGCCAGGCACAGTGGGTCACACCTGAAACCCCAGCACTTTGGGAGGCCAGGGTGGGTGGATCACCTGAAGTCAGGAGTTCGAGACCAGCCTGGGCAACATGGTGAAACCCCATTGCTACTAAAAACGTGAAAATTAGCCAGGTGTGGTGGCGCGTGCCTGTAATCTCAGCTCCTCGGGAGGCTGAGGCAGGAGAACCACTTGAACCCGGGAGGTAGAGGTTGCAGTGAGCCAAGATCACGCCATTGCACTCCTGTTTGGGCGACAAGAGCAAAACTCAACTCCTTCTCAAAAAAAAAAAGGAAAAGGCCTACAGCCAACCCCGGCACACCCTGGTCATTCATTATACAACAATAGTCAATCCCCATGAACCCTCTCCATGCAGAGGGGATCATCATGGAAAGTGCTAGAAACAGGCAGTTGAGTTGAGGAGTGAGGGTGCAGGTGCTTATCTCTGAGCCTGTTTCTCCGTTTGGAAGTTGGGTGTAATTGCCTACAGCAAATGTTCACTCATTTAACAAATAGGTACTTCATAACCACCTGCAGTCCCAGTTTCCAGGGATACAGCAATGAATAAACAAACACAGTCCCTTCCCTCATGGGAGGGATCTGGCAAGTGGAGATAAAGGGCAGGAAACAACATGAAAATAGCACTTCCGTTAGGGGTTGATGTGAGCAGTAAGCGAGTCTATACAGGTAGGAAGAACTAGAGCTCTGACTGGCACATGGGGATAACTCAATATAACTCAGCCTGATGAGGTGGCTCACACCTGTAATCCCAGCACTTTGGGAGGCCAAGGCAGCATTTCACCTGAGATCAGGAGTTCAAGACCAGCCTGGCCATCATGGTGAAACCCTGTCTCTACTAAAAATACAAAAATTATCCCAATGTGGTGGTGCATGCCTGTAATCCCAGCTACTTAGGAGGCTGAGGCAGGAGAATCACCTGAACCCGGGACGCGGAAGGCAGTAAGCTGAGATTGCACCACTGCACTCCAGCCTGGGTGACAGAGCAAGACTGTATCAAAAAAAAAAAAAAATAGGTTAACTCTATCTGGAATTTCCCTGTCCCCAGATCCCCTAGTCTTTACCTCTTCCCTAAGCAGACAAACTTCAAGTCAACTCCACCCACCTTGGTCTCATCCCTCTGATCTTGGGAGGATTTAATGAGCAAGTGCACGTAAAGCAACACAGGGCTGGGCAAAAAGTGAATGCTCCACAAATAGAGCTATCTTCTGTGGCTCCCAGAGTCCTCAACAAAAACCCAAACCTCAGCCTGGGCAACACAGTGAGATCCCATCTCTATAAATACAAATTATATACAGAGATGTGTATATACACAAAAATACATATATACAAAATAAACATATACATACATTATATATATGTGTATGTATATATAGATATATTTTTTTTTTTTTTGAGACAGAGTCTCACTCTGTTGCCTAGGCTGGAGTGCAGTGGCACGATCTCGGCTCACTGCAACCTCTGCCTCCCAGGTTCAAGCAATTCTCCCGCCTCAGCCTCCCAAGCTGGAACTACAGGCATGTGCCACCATGCCTAGCTAATTTTTGTATTTTTAGTAGATATGGGCTTTCATCATGTTGGCCAGGCTGGTCTCCAACTCCAGACCTCAAGTGATCCACCTGCCTCGGCCTCCCAAAGTGCTGGAATTACAGGCGTTGAGGACCGGGCCCAGCCCCAGCCAATTTTTTTTTTTTTTTTTTTTTTTTTTTTTTTTTTTTTTTTTTTTTTTTTTTTGGAGTCGGAGTTTGCTCTGTCCCAGGCTGGAGTGCAGTGGCATCTGGCTCACTGCAAGCTCCGCTCCCGGTTCACGCCATTCTCCTGCTCGCCTCTCCTATCTGGCTACAGGCCCGCCACCACGCCGGCTAATTTTTGTATTTTTAGTAGACAGGTTTCACTGTGTCTCGATCTCCTGACTCGTGATCCCCGCCTCCCTCCCAATGCTGGATTACACGTGGCACCGCCCGGCAATTTTTTTAAATATTTTGTAGAGACAAGGTCTTGCTATGTTGTCCAGGCTGCTCTCAAACTCCTGGGCTTAAGTGATGTTCCTGTCTCGGCCTCCCAAAGAGCAGGGATTATAGGCGTGGGCCACCTCTCCAGGCCCAAATTTCCAAATTTTGTAAAGACACCAGTCATGATGGTTTAGGGACCATCCTACTCCATTATGACCCCAACTGATTATATCTGCAACGACCCTACTTCCAGGTAAGGTCACATTCTAAAGTACGGTGGGTTAAGACTTCAACATGCCAATTTAGGGAGTGGACCCATTCAACCCATAACAACATCATTCAGGCTGGGCACGGTGGCTCGCGCCTGTAATCCCAGCACTTTGGGAGACCAAGGCAGGCAAACCGCTCGAGGCCAGGAGTTCGAGACCAGCCTGGTAACATGGTGAAACCCCATCTCTACTAAAAATACCAAAAAAAATTAGCCAGACCTAGTGGTGCACATCTGTTGTCCCAGCTACTCAGGAGGCTGAGGCTCAAGAATCGCTTGAACCCAGGAGGCAGAGGTTTCAGTGAACCAAGATCATGCCACTGCACTCCAGCCTGGGTGACAGAGGGAGTCTCCATCTCAAGAAAAAATGAAAACTAAAAATAAAAATAAAAATAGAGATGAGGTCTCACTATGTTGCCCAGGCTGGTCTCAAACTCTTGGGCTCATGCAACCCTCCTACCTCGGCCTCCCAGAATGCTGATTACAGGCATGAGCCATCATGTCCGCCCCATGTGTTCATTTTTAGATCTGCAGGACAGTCATGGTTTTCCCTTTTTTCCCATAATTATCTTGTAACAATATTATCCTCAAGAAGGCCCTCTCTAAGCCCCTGGCTCCTCCATTGCTGGCCAAGCCACTGTGGTTGTCACAGGTCCTGTGCCCTCATTGATGTCCTCAGCACACTCTGCAAGTGGCCGGGCTCAATGCAAAAGCTCACAGGACCTTTTGTTGACCAGGCTCAGGGCTGAGAACTTGCCAGGGCCCTCAAGAGAGAAGGGACATCACTGCTTCTGCCACTGTGAACAAAGGGGCCTCTGTTGCCCAGAAATGGGGGATGCTGGAGGAATTAGTAATGACTCCTGGGCTGGGAGGCGCTCTCTCTCTCTCTCTCTCTCTCCTCTCTCCTTCTCTCTCTCTCTCTTTCACACACACAGACACACACACGACAAATGGTAACACAAAAGTGATCACCCTCACCCACTTACACAATTGCACATCCAGACAAACCCAATCCAGCCAGAGACACAACACATCAAACACACCTTTATTCAGCCACACAGCTATACAAAAGCACACCTTGCTCTCAATACATGACAGCCCTGGCCAAGCACGGTGGCTCATGCCTATAATCCCAGCACTTTGGGAGGCCGAGGTGGGCGGATCACTTGAGGGCAGGCAGGCATTGGAGACCAGCCTGGCCAACATGGTGAAACCCCCGTCTCTACTAAAAATACAAACTAGATGGGTGTGGTAGCGGGCACCTGTAATCCCAGCTACTCGGGAGGCTGAGGCAGGAGAATCGCTTGAACCCAGGAGGCAGAGGTTGCAGTGAGCCAATACTGCATCACTGCACTCTAACCTGGGCAACAGAGTGAGACTCTGTCTCAAAAATAAAAAACAAACAAAAAAATTCTACTACATTAGGCAGGGAGAGAATGGGCAGTTTTCACAGGTTTAAGACACAAGGCACACTCCCACGTTTTAAAGGTTGTGAATATATGCAAATTCCAAATGCATATTTCCAGCCCAGGAATTTTCTTTGAATTCCAAATTTTTACCTCCAACTCCTACTTCACATCTATACTCGGGCGTCTGATGGGCGTGTCAATCCCGAGTTCCCGTTTCTCCCCTGCACCTGCCCCACCTCGGAGCCCCTCCTTCCTCAGTCTTCCCCATCTCAGGCAATGGCAACTCTAGACCAAGTCTGGAAACCTTGGAGTCACCTTTGGCTCTTTTTTATTCCCCTCGTACCTCGGCCAGTTACGGTGGATCTACTTTCAAAGTATATTCCTAGGCTGGGCGCGCTGTGACTCACACCTGTAATCCCAACACTTTGGGAGGCCGAGGCGGGTGGATCACCTGAGGTCAGGAGTTCGAGACCAGTCTGGCCAATATGGTGAAACCCTGTCTCTACTAAAAATACAACAATTAGCTGGGCATGGTGGCAGGCGCCTGTAGTCCCAGCTACTCCGGAGGCTAAGGCAGAAGAATCACTTGAACCTGGGAGGCAGAGGTTGCAGTGAGCCGAGATCACGCCACTGCACTCCAGCCTGGGTGACAGAGCAAGACTCCATCTCGAAATAAATAAATAAACAATACAAACGATACACATAAGCTGAAATGTACCGTTAGGGATATTCTGTGCATTGACACTGTTGTACAGCCATCACTCCTGTCTAGCTCCAAGGCATCTTCACCCTAGACGCTGCCCCGTATTCATCAAGCAGCCCCTTTCCACTTCTCATCTCCCCAGGAGTCTCTGGCTCCATGAATCTGCTTTTTGCCTTAAAGGATTTGCCTGTTTTGGATATTTCACATAAATGGACTTGTACAACAGGTGACCTTTTGTGTCTGACTTAGCAAAACGTTTTTGGGTTTTTTGTTGTTGTTGTTTTGAGACGAAGTCTCACTCTGTCACCCAGGCTGGAGTGCAGTGGTGCGATCTCGGCTCACTGCAACCTCTGCCTCCTGGGTTCAAGCAATTCTCCTGCCTCAGCCTCCTGAGTAGCTGGGATTACACACACCCACCACCACGCCTGGCTAATTTTTGTATTTTTAGTAGAGACGGGGTTTCACCATGATGACCAGGCTGGTCTTGAACTCCTGACCTCATGTGATCCACCTGCCTCGGCCTCTCAAAGTGCTGGGATTACGGGTGTGAGCCACTGCACCTGGCCTAGCACAACGTTTTTGAGGTTCACACACGTTGTAGCACGTATCCACCTCACAGTTTTTGCATTTACTGTGCCCTCTGCCTGGAACAGTTTTCCTTCAGATAACTGCCAGGTTCTCTCCTCGCTTCCTTCATATCTTTGCTCAAATGTCACTTTTCTTTTCTTTCTTTTTTTTTTTTTTTTTTGAGATGGAGTTTTGCTCCCGTTGCCTGGAGTGCTAAACAACAAGGCTGGAGTGTAGTGGCACAATCTCAGCTCACTGCAACCTCTGCCTCTGGGGTTCAAGCGATTCTCCTGCCTCAGCCTCCTTAGTATCTGGGATTACAGGCGCCCGCCACCACACTCGGCTAATTTTTATAAAAGTAGAGACAGGGTTTCACCATGTTGGCCAGGCTGGTCTCGAACTCCTGACCTCAGATGATCTGCCCACCTCAGCCTCCTACCAAGTGCTGGAATTACAGGCATGAGCCACCATGCCCGGCCAAAATGTCACTTTTCATTGTGACCTCCCCTGACATCCTATTTAAAACTGCAACCCCACCCCAGCATTCTGTGCCCCCTCTTCCTCATGGCACTCATCACCTCTGACATTCTATGTATCTTACCAATAATGATTTTGGTTTTTTTTTTTTTGAGACAGAGTCTTGCTCTGTTGCCCAGACCGGAGTGCAGTGGCATGATCATGGCTCACTGCAGCCTCGACCTCCTGGGCTCAGGTGATCCTTTCAACTCAGCCTCCCAGGTAGCTGAGACTACAGGTGCACATCACCATGCCCGGCTAATTTTTGTATTTTTTTTCATAGAGATGGAATCTCACTATGTTGCCCAGGCCAGCGTCAAATTCCTGGGCTCACGTGATCCACCAGCCTCGGCCTCCCAAAGTGCTGAGATTACAGGCATGAGCCACCATGCCCAGCCTAAGCATAATTTGTTCATGTTCTGTATCCATCTCTCCCTACTGGAATGTGCACCTCAAGTTTTTCTTTTTGGTTCGCTTTCCTGGTATGTGCCCAGAAACTAAACAGTGAGTGGCACATGGCAGGCCCTCAAATCCTTGTCAGATAAATGCATCTTTAGGAAAATATTTAGTAAGCTTACTGTTGGCTGAGTGCAGTGGTTCAGGCCTATAATCCCAGCGCTTTGGGAGACTGAGGTGGGCGGATCACTTGAGGTCAGGAGTTCGAGACCAGACTGGCCAACATGGTGAAAGCCTGTCTCTACTAAAAATACAAAAATTCGCTAGGTGTGGTGGTGCATGCCTGTAATCCCAGCTACTCGGGAGGCTGAGGCATGAAAATGGCTTGACCCCGAGAGGCACAGGTTGCAGTGAACTAAGATTGTGCCATCGCACTCCAGCCTGGGCGACAACAGCAAGACTCTGTCTCAAAAGAAGAAAAGAAAAAAAAAGCTTACTGTTGAGTCGCTTTTATTAATGAATACAATTTCGAACATTATTCATTTTCACAAAAACCATCTATAAAAACACATGGTGAAGCTGTGGCAGGAGAATCACTTGAACCCGGGAGGGGGAGGTTTCGGTAAGCTGAGATCGCACCACTGCACTCCAGCCTGGGTGACACAGCGAGACTGTCTCAAAACAAAACAAAACAAAAACACACATGGTATTTATCTGAATGTTCACAAACATTTAAAACAATTAAATCATGTAAAAACCGTATGTGAAACAGGAAAGCAAACTCGTTCCTTTGTTAGCACCAACCAAGGAAATTCTTATCTCACTCTCCCTGTGATAACTCTTATCTCTCTCTAGGCCAGCACCAGGCACTTGGAATTCAGGCATGTTGGTGGGGAGGGGGTATCTGTTTAATTTCCGGCTCAAATAAGCCTTTGTACATCCTTAAAGGGAAAAGGCATATTTCAGATTTAAATTTTTTTTTTTTTAAGTAGGGCTTATAGGCTCTTCTTCCACTGGGTGCAGAATTTTTCAAAGACCCACTGAGTTCC
Organism: Nomascus leucogenys; assembly: GCF_006542625.1. NCBI lineage: Eukaryota > Metazoa > Chordata > Mammalia > Primates > Hylobatidae > Nomascus > Nomascus leucogenys. The sequence goes on along the minus strand of NC_044397.1, from coordinate 90,522,883 downwards.
CGTCAGGCCTCTTCAGTTTGCCAGGAACACAGGGTACCACAATACAAGTGCATATGGTGCGAGGCGGGAATCTGGTATAATTTATTCTGGTCAATACGGTACTCAAAGGAGCCATCCCAAGTCATTTGTGTGCTGGCTACACAGAGGTATACGGTATCTGCAGGTGTCTGGGAGCATTCTGCGGTGCAAGTGACACGGGTACTTCCTCAAATGCCACCTTCTCAGTGAGGTCTTTTTTCTTTTAAAAATATATTTTTTACATAAATCTTCAAATGTACAGGTCAGTGAATTTTCCGTATGTATAATACTATTTAACCACCCCAAATCAACATATGGATCATTTCCAGTTCCCCAAGTTTTCTCACGCATCCTCCCAATTAATTCCCTCTTAAGGGTCACCACTGGCCTGACTTATTTCATCATAGATCAGTTTTGCCTGTTCTCAAACTTCATATAAACGTAATCACATGCTGTGTACTCTTTATGTCTGGGTTCTTTCCCTTGACATTATGTCTGTGGCGGGTGGATGGATGGATGATGGATGGATGAGTGGATAGATGATGGATAGATGATGGATGGATGGATGGATGGACGGACGGACGGATAGATGGATGGATGAATGGATAGACAAGTGGATGAGTGCATGAATAATTGGATGGATGAGTGGATGGATGGATGGATGAGTGGATGGATGGATGGATGGGTGGATGAGTGGATGCTAAACCTAATGATTTTTTTTTTTTTTTGAGATGGAGTCTTGCTCTGTCACCCAGGCTGGAGCGCAATGGTGTGATCTCAGCTCACTGCAACCTCCACTTCCCGGGTTCACGCAATTCTCTTGTCTCAGCTTCCCAAGTAGCTGGGATTGCAGGCGCCCGCCAGTACACCTGGCTAATTTTTTGTATTTTTAGTAGAGATGGGGTTTCACCATGTTAGTCAGGCTGGTCTCGAACTCCTGACCTCAAGTGATCCGCCCGCCTCAGCCTCCCAAAGTGCTGGGATTACAAGCATGAGCCACCGCACCCAGCCTAAACCAAATGGTTTTAGCAGCCATTGATGATGGTTGCCCATGAATGGATGGATGAGTGGATGGATGGAATGAATGATAAATGGATGGATGGATGGATGGATGGATGGATGGATGGATGGAATGGATGATGATGAATGGATTATGAGTGCTGGAATAAGTGGATGGATGAATAATGGATGGAGTGACATGAATGAGTAGATGAATAGTGGATTATGACTGGCTGGATAAATAAGTGTATGGATGGATGAGTGGACAGATGGATGGGCAGCTGGGTGGATAAATGGGTTGATGGGCAAGTAGGTGAGTGGGCAGGAGTCTAGCCAGGTGAGGTTTCCCCCAAGAAGGAAGACCACTGATATGACATCCTGTCCTTCACACCCACCTTCTTTCTCCTCTCTCCTACTACCCTTAGTCCCTCCTGCTGTTCAATGTTCCCTGGACACCAGCAGCAACTGCGCCTGCCTGGTGGTTCACATCTAGCTGGAGCTCCAGCTAGTGGGCAGGGAGACATGGTGCTGCTCCCGGCAGCCACGCTGCAGCTCCATGCCCACTGGGAAAATACCTAGAAAGACAGCTGGGCCCTCAGGCCAGAGGCAACAAGAAGCTCCAAAAATCAACTGCAAGGAGGTGGCAGCCCTAAGTAGACTTTTCTTTCTTTTTCTTCTGAGCTCCTTATATAGTAAACAATCATACAGCACTTGGCAGTGTGCTGGGCACTGCTGTCAGCATTTACAGCATAAATAAGGTAATAGGCATAACCTTATTTAACGCTAGACACCAGTATTATCTCTCGTGAGGCTCAGAGAAGTTAAGTGACTTCCTCAGACACACAGCTGGTAAGGGGTGGAGCCAAGATGTGATTCCAGGAGCTTGGCTCCAGGGTCCATGCTACTAACCAATGCCCTGTATCACCTGCATCAGCAGGTGTTGATTAAGCACCTTCTGCATACAAGTTTCACGTTACCCCCATCTAATAGTTAAGGGTGTTTGGGATGTCAGAGGGAAGCTGTAGTTACCTGTTCATAGAGTTCAGATGGGAAGAATCGGACTGAGCAGACTTGAAACCAACCCCCCAGCTCTTAGGTGGGGAGTCCAGTATTGCTCCTGATTCTACTTCATGTGGGTGGGGTGGGGAGAAGGGTGCAATCCAGGCTGACTTCCTGGAGTAGAGGGGCTTGAGGACAAAGGGGCAGGAATCCAGTGAGCCAGGGAGAAGGGCCCAAGGCTGATGTGCCAGGAAAAGGAGGGGTGAGGTGGCCAGACTTGAAGGCCAGACTCAAGGTTTGGATGGATTCCCACCAGTGACAGGGCCAGAAGCGAAGCCTGGGGAAAGCAGCTGAGATGGGGGAGGGGGCATCAGGGCATGTTTCAGTTAAGTTCTGGTCATAAGTGTCTGAAGCCAAGTTGTGACTGGCTTAAGCACTTGGCTCCTGTAATTGAAAAGCCTGAGGGAGGGCTTCAGGCACAGCTGGATCCAGGTGTTCTGATGTCATCTCCCTGAGTCTGTCTCCCTCTATCTCCTGTCTCTCCTTCCTTAGGTTCCCTACTACCTCTGGTGGCTCACTGGACTGGAAGCCCAGAACCTCTATGTGGAATCCTAGACCATCACAGCTTTGGGATATGTGACACCCTGAGATTCTGTCCCTGGATTCTAGCCCCTAGGGGTTCTAGGTAAGGTCACAGACTGGCAATGGGAGAAAAGACAGGTGGGTGGTTGTTAGGGGTGAAGCCTGACACCCTTGCTCACTGAAAAGCAACAAGGGTTTGACAGATCTCTCTCAGCAACTTCTCACCCTGCCCCCACCATGGCAGACACATGGCCCTAATGGCCAGAGACCCCTGTCTGCCTCCAGGCCCACTGCCAGAATCCACACCCTTCCCTCCCACTCACCCTCTACCTTAAACCCCCCGTCTCCCACTCTCCAGGTCAGGAACCCCTGCTGGCTCCCACTCCCCAACTCTAATGGGCGGCAGTCCTGGTCAGGGCCGGTGTGGAGGCCTTTGTAACCAGTGTGAGCCACTCAAGTCTCATCAACTGACCCCCAAGCCACAGCCCCCAGACCTCCAGAAGGCCCACTGGACAGACCTAGGAAGCGGTCTCCACGGACCTGCTCCCGCCCATTCAGAAAGCAGCACTAACCCGCTGGCCCTCCCAGGGTCTAGCTGTCACCCTGCCTGCTGCAGTGTGACCCCTTGAGGGATCCTGCGCAGGAGTGACAGGAGAGTTAGGGCCGATTGGGACCTCCCAGACTGTCTGGTTCCTGGCACAGGCTCAAGGCGCCTCCTGGCGGCCACTGTCTCCCACGTCCAGATTCTCCTTGAACTTGGGCAACCCTGCATTTGATGGTCACACAGGATCAGGGAGTGGGGGCATTAGTGATTACGCAGGACCACAGCGGTGCTATGAGGTTGCTCCCAGCCCTGAACACCCCCTCCCCGGGCAGTTCTCAGCAATGGATACCCTGCCGCGGCCTGCTGGCTGACCCTCCTGGGCTACCTTCCAGCCTTGTGTGGGCAGGCAGGGGATTAGCTCATCCGCAGCCCTGATTCTCTCCCACACCCTCCCTGCCACCTCTGCTCAGTGCTCTGTGCTGGTCCCCACCCCCCACCTTTTTCTCCTTCCCCCAGACCTCCCTGCCTTTCACCTGTCACCTTTGGTCTACGTGCAACTCCTACCCAGTCCCACTGCCTCAAATGCCACAAACCCACACGCTGACCACACATCTCTCCCGGCCCGCCAGGTCCCCTGAGCTCTGGCTCCTGTGGCCGCCAGCTCAGCAACACTGCCATCCACAAGCCAAACAGGGAGCTCAGGGCGAATCCGGCCAAAGCCTAATCTCAATTTCTCGGCCCCAAAACCTACTCTCACTTGAGTTGTGTCTACCCGATAACATGGATTTATTTTTCTTTTCCTTTTTTTCTTTTTTGAGACGGAGTCTCGCTCTGTCCCCCAGGCTGGAGTGCAGTGGCGGGATCTTGGCTCACTGCAACCTCCGCCTCCCGGGTTCAAGTGATTCTCCGACGTCAGCCTCCTGAGCAGCTGGGATTATGGGCACCTGCCACCATGCCCAGCTAATTTTTGTATTTTTAGTAGAGACAGGGTTTCACCATGTTGGCCAGGAGTCCTCTGACCTCAAGTGATCCAACCCCCTCAGCCTCCCAAAGTGCTGGGATTACAGGCATGAGCATGAGCCACCACATCCAGTCTTTTTTTTTTTTTTAAATAGAGACAGGAGGACAGGAGTCTGGGCAAGATGGCCCACGCCTTTAATCCAGTACTTGGGAGGCTGAGGCAGGAGGATCACTTGAGTCTAGGAGTTTGAGACCAGCCTGGGCAATATGGCGAGACCCCATCTCCACAAAAAATACAAAAATTAGCCAGGCATAATGGCATGCACCTGTGTTCCCAGCTACTTGGGAGGCTGAGGTAGGGGGATCACCGGAGCCTGGAGAGGTGGAGCTTGCAGTGAACCATGATCGCACCACTGCACACCAGCCTGGGAAACAGAGCAAGACCCTGTCTCCAAAAAAAAAAACAAAAACTGCAATGCATGATTGTCTCTAGCACCTAAATAGAAACCACTCCAGGTACCTTTTTTTTTTTTTTTTTTTTTTTTTTTTGAGACGGAGTCTCGCTCTGTCGCCCAGGCTGGAGTGCAGTGGCGCAATCTCGGCTCACTGCAAGCTCCGCCTCCTGGGTTCACGCCATTCTCCTGCCTCAGCCTCTCCCAGTAGCTGCGACTACAGGCGCCCGCCACCACGTCCAGCTAATTTTTTGTATTTTTAGTAGAGAGGGGGTTTCACCGTGGTCTCGATCTCCTGACCTCGTGATCCGCCAGCCTCGGCCTCCCAAAGTGCTGGGATTACAAGCGTGAGCCACCACGCCCGGCAACTCCAGGTATCTTACAGGGAATTGGGTGCTTACAAAATCATGGGAAGCTGGCCGGGCGCGGTGGCTCATGCCTGTAATCCCAGCACTTTGGGAGGCCGAGGCGGGCGGATCACGAGGTCAGGAAATCGAGACCATCCTGGCTGACACGGTAAAACCCCGTCTCTACTAAAAAAATAGAAAACATTAGCCGGGCGCAGTGGCGGGCGCCTGTGGTCCCAGTTACTCGGGAGGCTGAGGCAGAATGGCGTGAACCAGGGAGGCGGAGCTTGCAGTGAGCCGAGATCGTGCCACTGCACTCCAGCCTGGGTGACACAGCAAGACTCCGTCTCAAAAAAAAAAAATCATGGGAAGTGGGAGCAGCAGCTCTAGGCCAAGCCCTCAGAAATGACACCCAGGACAGCACTGAACTGACCCAGCAGGGGCACTGCTGCCTCAGGTTCTGCTGCTGGAACTGCTCGGTTCAAGGCCGCCAGGCCCAGCTGCGATTCCGGGATCACTACTGCCGTCCACGCCTCACAGCGTGTCTCTAATTGTTGGCACCGAATTCTCATCCAGAATCCCAGCTGCTGAAGTGTCTGGGAAATACAGATGTTGCTTCTAACCTCTGATGAGAGGATGGAGGGAGGTCAGCCCCGCCCACCCAGCACCCACCACCACGAAGAGTGTGGGAGCATGTGGAGAGGACACAGAAAAGCGGATCTAAGGAAGAAAATAAAAATCCCCCAGCCAGGGCGTGGTTACAGGGCGTGGCTCACACCTGTAATCCCAGCACTCTGGGAGGCCAAGGCGGGTAGATCACCTGAGGTCAGGAGTTTGAGACCAGCCTGGCCAACATGGCCAAACCCAGTCTCTACCAAAAATACAAAAATTAGCGGGGCGTGGTGACACGTGCCTATAATCCCAGCTACTCGGGAGGCTGAGACAGGAGAATCGCTTGAACCCAGGAGGCAGAGATTGCAGTGAGCCAAGATGGTGCCACTGCATTCCAGCCTGGGAGACAGAGCGAGATTCTATCTCAAAAAGAAAAACAAAGGAAGAATCCTATGGATTCCTTTTTTTCAAGTTTGCTCCATTACAGAAAATTTGGGGCCTGGCTCAGTGGCTCACACCTGTAATCCCAGCACTTTGGGAGGCCGAGGTGGGTGAATCACTTGAGGTCAGGCGTTTGAGACCAGCCTGGGCAACATGGCAAAACCCTGTCTCTACTAAAAATACAAAAAGAAAAAAATTAGCCAGGCGTGGTGGTGTGGGCCTGTAAGTCTCAGCTACTCAAGAGGCTGAGCTTAGGGGATCACTCGAGCCCAGGAGGTTGAGGCTGCAGTGAGCTGAGACAGAGCCACTGTGCTCCAGAATGAGAGCCTTCCTCAAAAAAAAAAAAAAAAAAAAAAAAAAAAAAAAAAAATTGGAAATGCTGGAAAACAGAGTAAGGAGGAGTCCTCTGAAATCCTCCCACTCAAGAAGAGACTGCTGGCATGGGGGTTTGTCTGATGAACGCCAGTGTGGACGGCAGCAGATCCTGTTTGCTTTTTCCCACAAAGTATCCAAACACGAACACCTCCCAGTGGCTGCAGGCACTTCCGACCCCTCGGTTAATGGCCACAGAGGTGGCGTCCATGTGGCCAGGGCCCGCCCCGTGTCCATGACCACGTTTCCTCCCATTCTGCAGAACATTCTCAAGGACCAGCCTGTGCAAAATGCTCTTCCCCAACTTCCGGCTGTTTCTGTAGGCCACGTTCCCAAGTGTGCAATCACTGCGTCAAAGGGTCAGAGCATTTGGGAGGAGCCTCTGGCACAAATTGCAAGTTTCTGCATCTTTTCAAAATCATCTTCCCCCACCCTAACATTGTTATTAACAGCAAATGCTCACCTAGAGCTTCCCCTGTGCCAGGGCCTGTTCCGATCGCTTTCACGTGCAGACTCACTCATCCTTGTAATAACCCACAGCAAGATAAGCACTAACGTTATGTCGGTTTCACAGACATGACACTGAGGCACAGAGAGGTTGAGTAACCTGCACAACATCACACAGCCAGTATATAACAGAGCGGGTCTGAAATCAGGACACAGACTCCACCATACTCTTCACAACCTCATACTGCTGCTTACAGATGGTCTCCATGTTTTTTGTTTGTTTTTTTTAAAGAGACAGGGTGGCAGAGATTACAGTGAGCCGGGATCGCATCATTGCACTCCAGCCTGGGTGACAGAGGGAGACTCAAAAAGGAAAAAAAAGAGACAGGGTCTCACTCTGTCGCCCAGGCTAGAGTGCAGTGGCACGATCATAGTTTACTGCAGCTGCAAACTCCTGGGCTCAAGAGATCTTCCCACCTCAGCCTCCTGAGTAGCTGAGACTACGGGCACATGCCATTATGCCCAGCTAATTTTTTTTTTCTTTTACAGATGGGGTCTTGCTATGTTGCCCGGGCTGGTCTCACTCCTGGCCTCAAGCAATCCTCCCATCTCAGCCTCCTGAAGGGCTGGGATGACAGGGGCAAGCCACTACATTCGTCTGGTCTCCATCCTTTTAAAAAGCAAAGTCATACCCATGCCACAAGCTTTTCTTTTTTTTTTTTTTGAGATGGTGTGTCACTCTGTTGCCCAGGCTGGAGTGCAATGGCATGATCTCGGTTCACTGCAATCTCCGCCTCCTGGGTTCAAGCCATTCTCCTGCCTCAGGCTCCTGAGTAGCTGGGATTACAGGTACCTGCCACCACGCCTGGGTAATTTTTGTGTTTTTAGTAGAGATGGGGTTTCACCATGTTGTTCAGGCTGGTCTCGAACTCCTGACCTCAGGTGATCTGCCCACCTCAGCCTCCCAAAATGCTGGGATTACAGGTGTGAGTCACCGCACCTGGCTGATGCCTGAGGCTTTTATAATCTGGGGGACCCACTTTAGGAAAAATAACACCAAGTTACAGACTCAAAAGCAGATGCAGGGACATGATGGAAACCTGTGCCATTACATGGCCCCGAAACCCCAATGTGCCATTTCCCTATTAGGACACTTTCAGTCAAAGTCAAGGGAATTTTTCTGTGCATACTACCCCACCACCTAGATTCTACCCTTAACATTTCAGTGCTTTTGTTTTATGGGGCATCTATTCATTAATCCACCTTGTTTTACATTTTTGTTTTGTTTTTTTCTTTTTTTGAGACAGTTTCACTCTTGTTGCCCAGGCTGGAGTACAATGGCATGATCTCAGCTCACTGCAACCTCCATCTCTGGGGTTCAAGTAATTCTCCTGCCTCAGCCTCCCAAGTAGCCAAGATTACAGATGCCCTGCCACTACGCCCAGCTAACTTTTGCTATTTTTAGTAGAGATGGGGTTTCACCATGTTGGCCAGGCTGGTCTCAAACTCTTGACTCTCAGGTGATTCGCCTGCCTCCCAAAGTGCTGGGATTATAGATGTGAGCCACCGTGCCCGGCCTGTTTTACATTTTTCAAAGGAAACTGCAGACATTAGTGAAATTCAGCTTGCAAACTGTTAGCCAGAGTTCTGTATTTTATGTTTTAGTCTTGCTGTCACCGAGGCTGGAGCACAGTGGCATCATTATACTACACTGCAGCCTCCGCCTCCTGGGCTCCAGCCTCAGCCTCATTGAGTAGCAAAGACTACAGGAGCACAACACCATGACTAAATAATTCAAAACTTTTTTTTTTTTTTTTTTTTTTTTTTTTTTTGAGACAGGGTCTCATTGTCACCCAGGCTGAAATGCAGATTTTGGCTCCCTGCAACCTCAACCTCCAAAGCTCAGGTGATCATCCCCACCTCAGCCTCCTGAGTAGCTGGGACTACAGGCATGCACCACCATGCCTGGCTAATTTTTTCCATCTTTTATAGAAACCAACGGGATTTTGCCATGTTGGACAGGCTGGTCTTGAACTCCTGGGCTCAAGCAGTCCACCCACCTCAACCTCCCAAAGTGCCAGGATTACAAGTGCCACTGCACCAGCCTAAAAAGTGTTTTTCTAGAGAGGGAGTATCGCTATGTTGCCCAAGGTGATCTCCAATTCCTGGCCTCAAGCAATCGTCCTGCCTGGGCCTCCCAAAGTGACGAGATTACAGACATGAGCCACTGCGCCCAACTGAGTTCTGTACTTTCAGGCTTTTGACATAAAATTCGGATGTGAAATGCCATTTCCATGCAGACACACACAAACGCCTTTGCTGTGGATCCCCCATTTTGCACACGGGAACAGACACATTTTTCCAGGCAATTAAATACCAAGGACTTCCTGAGGACACTAAGTGTCCAAGCCACAGAGTTTGTCCTTGAGTGGCTGTGACCACCCTCACCCCTGGGTATCCAGGAATGTGCCCGATGCCCCAATCGCCGTCTCCAGGCATTAAGAGCTTCCTCCCCATTTCCAGCAGTTTCCTTCAGTCACCCCTGAGCAGAGTTACAGGGTCAGAGGCTGGCCTCCTTGGCAGATGGCGTTTTTTTTTTTTTTTTTTTCCTGAGATGGAGTTTCACTCTTGTTGTCCAGGCTGGAGTGCAGTGGCGCGATCTCAGCTCACTGCAACCTCCGCCTCCCAGGTTCAAGTGATTCTCCTGCCTCAGCCTCCCAAGTAGCTGGCACTACAGGCGCGTGCCACCACGCCCAGCTAATTTTTGTAATTTTTAGTAGAGATGAAGTTTTGCCATGTTGGCCAGGCTGGTCTCTAACTCCTGACCTCAGGTGATCCATCCACCTCCACCTCCCAAAGTGCTGGGATTACAGGCATGAGCCACTACGCCCATTTTTACCTCTCCCTACTGCTCTATTGTCCACACATCCACCCCCCGCCGCCCCCAACACACACACACACACACACACACACACACACACACACACACACACAAAGCTGTTTTCCTACCTGCAGAACACCCCTTTTTATTTAATATGGGAGGAGGAAGAGCAGAAATAGCTCCTTAAAGCCTTGTTCTATGGCATGTGGTGGGGAGGTGGGAAGTTCTGAGGTAAGTCTCTCCCTTCTATTTTATTCATTTATTTATGTAATTATTTTTTGAGATGGAGTCTCACTCTGTCGCCCAGGCTGGAGTGCAGTGGCACGATCTCGGCTCACTGCAACCTCCGCCTCCCGGGTTCAAACAATTCTCCTGCCTCAGCCTCCCAAGTAGCTGGAACTACCGGCACACGCCACCACACCCGGCTAATTTTTTAGTACTTTTAGTAGAGACGGGGTTTCTCCATGTTGGTCAGGCTGGTCTTGAACTCCTCACCTCAGGTGATCCACCACCTCAGCCTCCCAAAGTGCTGGGATTACAGGCATGAGCCACCATGCCTGGCCTCACTCATTTCTTTTATAAACTGCCTGCTCTATTCTTATAAACATTTTGTCCTAGAGAAGCCTTCCTAAAGGCCATAGTATAAAACGGAGAAAGACCAACAGAAAACCTAACACTGAACCCTTCTTCCTGACAAAAGACGCCACATACAAAGTCAAAAGTCAAAAGCAGCCTAGGGGAAATGTTTGTGACATGTATGACAGACTGTGGATCCACAATAAATAGCTACTACAAATAAACAAGAAAATGACAAACAGCACAGGAGGAAAATGGTCAAAAGGTTTGTACCAACACAGAAGAGGAATAGGAATGAATGGTCAGTAATCATATAAGGAGAGAAGTTTAAGACAGGCACAGTGGCTCATGCCTGTAGTCCCAGCACTTTGGGAAGCCAAGGTGGGTGGATCGCTTGAGGTCAGGAGTTTGAGGCCAGCCTGGGCAGCATGGCGATTCCCCATCTTCAATAAAAATACAAAAGTAGCCAGGCATGGTGGCATGTGCCTGTAATCCCAGCTACTTGGGGGGGCTGAGGTGGGAGGATCACTTGAGCCCAGGAGGTCAAGGCTGCAGTGAGCCAGGAAGCTGGGATTGCACCATTGCACTCCCGCCTGGGGAACCCTACCTCAAAAAAAAAAAAAAAAAAAAAAGTCCAACCTCACTGGCAACCAGACACAATCAAATAAAAATAGTGGGATCGCACTGTAGCAAAGATACACAGAAACAGGCAGGCTCCTCCTACGCTACCAGAGAGTAAAAATCAGCACAGCCCGTTTGGAGAGCAACTGGCTTGAACCTATCAAATGACCTGTTACAGATACATGTATTCTTCAGCCAAGACTCACTTCCAGGTACTTAACTACAGAGCAAGTAAAAAGGCACGTGGACAAAGACGACAAAGACATTGTTTCAGTTTCATTAGGAGGAGCCACGCTGGCCTGGTTAAGAAACACAAGGCACATCCACGTAATGGGATTCCACGCAGCCACAAAACAGAAGGAAGCAGCTCTGTACAGACGCAGAATTACCTCCACGATGCACTGACGGCCAGCTGCAGAATCACACACAGTGTGATCCTAAGACACCGAAAAAAAACAATTCTATCCTCACAAGTACATGTGTGAAATTTACGTTAGTTTTTTGGGGGGGGGGGGGGGGTGAGCCAGGGTCCTCTTTGTCATCCAGGATAGAATACAGTGGCGCAATCTCAGCTCACTGTAGCCTCCACCTCCCGGGCTCAAGTGATTCTCCTACCTCAGCCTCCCCAAGAGCTGGGACTACAGGTGCACACCACCATGCCCGGCTAATCGATTATGTAATTTAATAGAATCACATAGGGAGCATAATCACTCACACCACACTGCAGTAACTGCTTGACAGGCAGCTCCAGAAGAGGGGCGTGAACGTGACTGAAGGGCAAAGGTCAACAGTGACAGACACGTTTTGACAATGATTTACAGTGAGAATAAGTTCTTCATTTCTTGTGAAGATTTTAAAAACGTTTTCAAAATAGGCATAGAAGGGAGGAAAATTACATCATTTTATGTGCCTCAGTTTCCTCACCTTTGTTACTTAAGTTTTTGATACAGGTCTCCCTCTGTCACCCAGGCTGCAGTGCAATGGCATGATCACAGCTCACTGCAGCCTCCACCTCCCAGGCTCAGGTGATCCTCCCACCTCAGCCTCCCCAGTAGCTTCGACCATAGCTGCATCCCACCACACCCGGCTAACTTTTGGTAGAGATAGGGTCTGGCTGTGTTGCACAGGCTGGTCTCAAACTCCTGGGCTCAAGTCATCTGCCCGCCACAGCCTCCCAAAGTGATGGGACTACAGGAGCGAGCCACTGTGCCCAGCCCTGTTTCCTCACCTTTAAAATGGGAATAAGTACAGCCCTCATTGGTTGGGCCGCTGTGAGTTCAATGAGTGATTCCACCTGCTTAAAGCCGATAGCAGGTGTTCTATTGGCCGAGGTCAGCTGCTGCCACTCCTTCTATCAGTGTGGCGAGAGCTGCTATGTCACCCGCAGCAGAAGGAACTGGGCTATTCTCCAAGTCGGAATCCAGTGGGGGAACCTCCTCCTCACCTCTGCTTCACCTCCCACCTCCGGCCAGGCCATAAGCCCTGCGCCCTCTGCTTCACCTCCCACCTCTGGCCAGGCCATAAGCCCTGCGCCCTCTGCCTGTTGGCTTTTTAGGATCTGCCCAGGCTTGGAAGGGCTGCCAACTTCACAGCTATTGGACAGACCACGATCCAGTCGGCTGACGACCCCTTCGGACACACCCTAGGCCCTCACCAGGCTCTGGGAGTGAGTTCTGGCACCTACATGCTTGTGCGCCACGGGGGGACACGCAGAGTCTGCACCTGGGAGCAGCCGCCCGCAAGAGGCACACAAGCCACACGCGGAGCCCACTGATTAGCTAGAAGGGACTTTTTATTGAAGGGCGAGGCTCCGGCATCTGATGGCAGCTACAACCTAGGGACAGAGGAGAGGGGCTGAGGGTGGGTGAGAGGGTGCCCCATACCCCCTGCCGACCTGACACCCCCTGCCTTTCAGTTTCCCTTTGGGGACCCTCCCAACCCCACTCTGGTTTCAGGGCCTCTTCTGGGCATGGCCAAGGGGGTGTGGCTCAGCCACTGGCCACACTCTGGGAGGGGCCCTGGGACTCGGTGGGAGAAGAGCTCCCTTCCTTGCGCCGAAGCCGGGTGGACTCACTGGATCTCGCGGAACGCCCGCTTCTCCACCAGCTTCACCTTGTACTTGCGTTTGAACCTGGAGCAAGGACGATGCAGCAATCAGTGCCCGGGGCCAATCCCAGATGCCCTCCCCACCACAGCAGCCCCGGCCGCCCCTTACTTGGCTCTCTCTCGAGGCTCGATCATATTCCTCCTCTGGAAGCTCTTAAATCGGTCTCGAAGGATGTTGCCCTCGGGCTGCGGGACAGAGAGGGAGGCCTCAGCAGGGCCTGGCAGAAGCCCGGGGGCCTGGACCTCTCCCCGGGGTCCTGGCAGGGCTCAGCCCCATGCAGTCTCCCCAGGGCAGCCTGTGGGCACCAGGGACTCAGCCTGGCCCTCAGCTGCTGGGGCTCAGCGTTGGGGTGACAGCCACCAACCCACGGCCATCTCTAAGCTGGGCTTAGAGGAGTCACGGGAAGGGGGCTGGTGACGACACAGAAAAGGGGACAGCAAGCGCAAAGGCCAGGTCAGAGGAAGAAGGCGCAGTCCACCCATAGCACAGCTGGCTGGAGCCCCACGGCTGGGCCGGCCCAGTGTGTGGCTGACAGAGGAGCTGGGCTTCCTCAGGGGCACTGGGGAGCCACAGCAGGTCCTGAGCAGGGGAGGCACAGGGTTGGTTCTGAGCTTCAGAAAGGTCCCTCTAGTCCTCAAGGTGACCGGGACTGCAACAGGGACCAGTTGGAAGGAAAGGCCTTCTTAGGGTCCCAGACTCAAACCCTAGCCTGGCCCCTCACCCTGGGATCCCATCCCAGTACCCCGTGCCCTCAGCCCCTGAGCATTGGCCCCACTGGCCCAGCCCAGGGGTAGCCATGGTGTCGCCCATAGCCCCTGGGGGCACGGGGAGCAAGGATGGTGTCATCACTGGGCACGGGGCTCCGCGGTGGCACACAATGAGCACCTTCAGGGTCCTGAGTGAGTCTGTCAGCTCCGAGCTCAGCTGCACATCAATGTCGGGTGCCTGGTACCTGCAGAACAGGGCGGGTGTTCAGAAATATCACCCCCGCAGGGCCCAGTCCAAAGCCCCCTGCTGGAGAAGGGGCCTCTGAGAACGTGGGGTTTTATGGGTGAAGAGGTGGTCTCCCGGTGCGGGGGGTGGGCAGTTCCTGAACAAAGGCAGGAAGGTGTCAGGAAGTGGGACCTGGCCCCCTCCCCAGCCTCTCCCAGAACCCCCAGTCTGGTTCTCACTTGAGCCGCCCCAGCCTTCGGGGCTTGTCAGCCTCGGCCTCCCGCCGCGCCTGCCGCTGCCTCCGCCGCCGCGCCAGCTCCGCCAGCCTCAGAGCCACCTGGGCCTTGATCCCGCGCAGCCGGAACAGCTCCTGGTGCCGGAGCCGGGCGGCCCGCAACGCAGCCTGCTGCACCCGCTGTGGAGACAGGGCAGGGTCAGGGCCCAGGAAAGTGCTGCCCACCCAGGGAGGCCTTCTCTCTACACAGGGAACTCTCCCTGCACAAATCTGCCTGTCCCCGGAGGCCCTTCCTGACCCCGTCCCCATCACATCAGCGGCCGCTTCAGTGCCTTCCCAGCAGCTGTTTGCTGAAGCGCCCTTTGTCATCCATCTCCCCTGGTCTGTGGTACAGACACCTCCCCCCACCCCGCCCCTCAAACAGAAGCGCCAGGGACCCTGTCCCACCCCAGCCCAGAGCCCTGCCTGGAAGAGGCTGGGAAATGAGTCTCAGCTGTGAGGATCCCGAAGCGCCACACGCGGGGCTTGGGGTGGGCAGGCTGCCCGCAGCACCCAGGGCAACCCGTGGGTGGAAGGAAGGAAGGGGGCGAGGCATCAGAGGCAGGCCCCGCCGGCCCAGGCGCTCACCAGCCTGCGCACAGCCTTCTCCCGCCGCCGCTGCTGCTCCGTCTTCTTCTCTGTGGCGGCCAGGCGGGCAGGCATGGGACCGACCTCGGCATCCCCAGCCTCTGGCCCCTCGCCCTGGCCTGGCTCCCCCTCACCATCCGACTCCTCCAGCAGACCCTCGCACAGCTCCTGGAATGTGGACTCCTGGGGAGGCGGGATGCAGTGTCAGAGGTGGGGAGGAGGCCCGGGGAGGGGAGGGAGTGGGCAGGTGCAGGGCTCACCTGGGTGGCGGCCTGCTCTGTGGCGGGCAGGGCCAGCTGCCGCTCCAGCTTCTCCGCCTCCTTCTGCCGCTGCAACTCCACCTCGTGGGCCGCTGAGAGCAGGGTCTGTGAGGGGCGGGAGTGAGGGCCGGTCCCTGAACCTCTCCTGGGACACTGAGACTCGACCCTCTTACCTCCCATCTGTCCCTCACCCAGTGCCCACGATCCCGCCCTGGCCCAGGCTTTCCTCCCCACGCCCCATCTACCAGCACACCCACCCTGCACAGAGCCAGAGGGCACCTCAAACCCTCGCCCTCACACCTGCTCTGTGCATCTGTGAAGGCGGTCTGGCCTGTATGCTTCATAGTTTTTATTTATTTATTTATTTTTTTTGAGACAGAGTTTCACTCTTGTTGCCCAGGCTGGAGTGCAATGGCGCGATCTCAGCTCACCACAACCTCCGCCTCCTGGGTTCAAGCAATTCTCCTGCCTCAGCCTCCCAAGTAGCTGCAATTACAGGCATACACCACCACGCCCGGCTAATTTTGTATTTTTAGTAGAGAGGGGGTTTCTCCATGTTGGTCAGGCTGGTCTCAAACTCCTCACCTCCAGTGGTCCACCCACCTCAGCATCCCAAAGTGCTGGGATTACAGGTGTGAGCCACCACACCCAGCCCACAGTTTCATTTATGTGAACTGGTTGGGGTGGGTAAGTCCCTGAGACAGGAAGCCTGGCGTCTGCCTAAGACCACACGAGATAGGGAATTGGGAGGTGATGGCTGACATGTGAGGTTTCCTTTAGGGACAGTGAAAATGTTCTAAAATTGACTGCGGGGATGGTTACACGATGGTCACTAAAAGCCACTGAATCAATCACATACTCTAACTAGGTTGACTGTATGGTAAGTGAATTTTATCACTACGAAGTAGTTCTGTACAAATCTAAAAGCGAATGTCTGATCTCCACGCCCCCTCCCATATCTGGTCCAGGAACAGATGGCAGTGAGCGGCACCCTCATGCTTTCAATCGTGAGCACACTGCTGCTTTTTTCCGCAGACACTTTTCTCTACCAGATGAGGAAGCTGCCTCTGTTCCTGGCTAGCTGTCTCCTTCTTATGAATGCTTAACACGATTAGGGCAAGCATCCTGCATTTACTGCGAACAGCTCAGCGTCTCTCCAGTCACATGACCCCATGAGAAGGGGTGTTCCTGGAGGGAGGGTTGTGCTTGTTTTTTGAGAGTCTCTGTTACACAGGCTGGAGTGCCGCGGTGCAATCATAGCTCTGCAGCCTGGACCTCCTGGGCTTAAGCAATGCTCCCACCTCAGCCTCCCAACCAGTTGGGACCACAGGCGCTCGCTGCCACGCCCTGCTAATTTTCTGTATTTAGTAGAGACAGGGTTTCACCATGTTGGTCAGGCTGGTCTCCAACTGCTGACCTCAAATGATCTGCCCGCCTCAGCCTCCCAAAGTGCTGGGATTACAGGTGTGAGGCACTGCACCCGGCCAAGGGAGGGGTTTTTGTCCCCTTTGTCCACAGCATCTGTGCCAACAGATGCCCGCTAAATGCACAGTGGCTCCAGCCAGACTTTCCCATCGCTGAGGTAGCCTCGCCCGTGAATAACTGTCACTTGGCTGCCAGTGTGCCACCGTGTCACCACAGCCTTTTGCATCTCTGTCCCACAGGCTTCCTGGAAGATGCCACGGTCTCACTCACCTCTGTGCCTTTGCAGCGCTGTTCCCGCCACCTGGAAAACCCACTCCCCTCCTCCCATTGCAAACCCCTCCCTCAGCCTCTGCCTCGGCTCAGGCGTCCCCTCCTCCTGGGAGCCCTTCCTGACCCCCCAGGCTGGGCCAGGTGCCCCGTCTGGGCTCCCAGCCCCAACCACTCTGCCCATCACTGTCTGGGAACAGGTCTCTTGCACTGGACCGTGAGCCCCGTGAGGACAGGCCCAGGGCTGCCTGGGTCACTGGAGATCCCAGCACCACCCAGCACAGGGAGGACGCTAGTGAAGGCCTGACTGAGAGGCAGAGCCCGCTGAGGAGGGGGGCCTGGACGGGGCGGTGTACCTGGTGGTCTTCAAAGGACGGGTTGTAGGAAGCTCCGGCAGGCGCCACCTCCACGGCGGGTGCCTGGGACGGCTTGGTGTGCAGGCGTGATGGCCGCTGTGGAGAAAAGGCCGAGGCAGGGTAAGGCCGTGCGCTGGGGCCGCGGGTGACCTGGGACACAGTCGTGGGGCAGATGCTCCAGGCCTTGCCAGCAGTTGGGTGTGGGAAGAGCTTGAGGGGCATTCAGGTGACTCGAGAGCAAGACTCCGTCTCAGAAAAAGAAAAAAAAGACGCCTATGCTCTGCTACCCACGAGGCTGAGCCCTGGAGATTGTGAGCACCTGGGTTCTAACACGCGGGGTCCAGCAGCTCAGGGAGGAGGAGGAGGCTGCAAATCCAAACTCAAACCCGCGACACTTCTGCCACTTGCCAACACTGGCTCCACCTTCTCATGCGCTACCTCTTTAAATTCTCCCCACCGGCCCATGATCTAAGTACAATTTCATCTGTATTTTATTTTATTTTATTTTTTGAGACGGAGTTTCGCTCTTGTTGCCCAGGCTGGAGTGCAGTGGCATGATCTCGGCTCACTGCAACCTCCACCTCCCTGGTTCAAGCGATTCTCCTGCCTCAGCCTCCCTAGTAGCTGGGACTACAGGCACGTGCCACCAAGCCCAGCTAACTTTTTTTGTATTTTTAGTAGAGACAGGGTTTCACCACGTTGGCCAGGCTGGTCTCAAACTCCCGACCTCAGGTGATCCACCTGTCTCGGCCTCCCGAAGTGCTGGGATTACAGGCGTGAGCCACCATGCCCGGCCCTCATCTGCGTTTTAGAGGAAGATACAGGTCGCAGAAAGGTTAGACCACCTTCCCAGGATCAGTCAGCACTGGAGCTGGGACAGGAATCCCAGCCACCTGGCTCCAGCACAGAGTTCTCGGCCACTGGGATGGAAGGGCTCCGAGACTGACACTCTACTGCAGGAACACAGAGCAGCTCCCAGCCCTCCTCACCCTCCCATCACCCAGGACGCCCTTCCCACACGTCTCACCTTCACTCCTTTCTTCTTGGTCTGCTCCAGGAAAAACTCATCCTGGCCAACCAACGGCCTGTCCAGGGGGTCTGTGGATACAGCGAGCGGAGCTGCTGAGACAGTCCCAGCATGGAAGAGGCACCAAAGGTCTCCCCCCAATCCCTCCCCATTTCAAAAAGGTGACCCTGAAGCTCAGGCAAGGGAAGGACTGATTCTAGACCCCAAGGGGCCTTGATCACCAGGATAAAACTGTGTCTGGATGGGTTCAGAAAGTGGATGAGACCAAAGCTGAAGGCAGGAGCCTCACAACTCAGGAAAGGAAAAGCACGAGTGGGAAACGGCCGCCCCTTCAGGACGCGCGACTCTTCCGGGAGGTCACCAAAGCACCCACAGAGCACTCCCTTTCACACTGTACTCTCGTGCGGTGCACCACACACACAACTGCACATGGCAGTCCTGTCCCCATTCATAGGTGACAGCAGGGTCACTCACTGTCTGAGGCCCAGAGGTCGTAGAAGGGCCGCTCCACGGTGTCCTGGGGCCCCGGCTTGGCCCTGGCTGTGGGAGGGTTGAGGAGCCGGGCCTGGGCCCTGCGCACCTCCCGGGGCAGCTCGCCCTGCTTGGCCAGCTTCTCCCATAGCTGCTCCTTCCGCCTGAGCTTCTTGGCGTTGGGGACCTGGTGGGCGAGGACGCTGGTCGGGAAGAGGTGGCACAAGCGCAGCAGGTGAGGTGGCAGCCTGAATGGCAGCCGGGCCTCCTCCCCGTCAGGGTTCCTCCCACCATTAAGGCAGCTCCAGCACCCCCTCTCCAAACAGTGGCGCTCCGCCCCCTCTTCAGAGAACTCCTCTCTCCACGTCTGTCTCCAGCCTAGGCCTCCCCTCTGAGCCCCAGACTCAACGAAGCAACAGCCCCCTCCTGGACATACCCCAGGCACCTCACACCACCATGTCAAAACCAACCTCAGCATCACCCGAAATCCTACTCCTCCTCCATATCCCCATCTCAGGGGAAGGCCAGCTGTCCACCCTGTCACCCACTCATGCCCCAAGACCCACCTAATGCGCCTCCTGAACACGCCTCCCACTCAGCCCCTCCTCTCCAACCCCAAAGCCCCCAGCCGGGTCCAGGCCCCTCCTCACCTGCCTCGGCCCAGCACCAGGGCACCCAGACTCCCTCCCTCCAATCTGCACTCCAAAGTCCAAACCTGACCCCGCCCTACCCTCCAAATGACCCTCACCTACCACCCCCCAGCCCCGGAAACCCTTTAGGACCAGAGTCTGGCGGGAAAGAAGGGCCCAGGGACGCTGGGACACTCACTCTTTGGGGGCAGGGCCTGTGGATGTGTTCTCGAGGATGAGGTCAACCCGAAGGGGTTTCTTGAGAAGCAGTGACTTCTTCTGGACTTTGGTTCTCTTCTTAGTCAGCCCTAAGAGTGGGAAAGAGAACAAGTCAAGGCCTCAGGCCTACCCGCTGCCAAAGACCACCCACCCTATTCACCTCTATGGGAGCCATCAGACCTGAATCCCAAGTCACCCCAGGAGACTTGGAGGTCCCCAGGCTCCTACCTGGAGGTAGAAGCCCCTAAGGGTGGGGCCCAAGGTGCCCAAGCCCTGACCCTCCACAACCAAGTGCTGGGCCAGCAGGAGGCAGGCCCCATGCTGGGGACACGAAGAGTGACGCCCACAGCCACATAGGAGGGTCTCCCAGACAAAGAGGGAAGAGGACCAGGCATGGTGGCTCACGCCTGTAATCCCGGCACTCTGGGAGGCTGAGGTGGGAGGATCGCTTGAGCCCAGGAGTTTGAGGCCAGCCTGAGCAACATAGTGAGATCTCGTCTCAGGGGAAAAAAAAAAAAAAGGAAAGAAAGCAAGTGATCAGTTGACACCGAAGCCCAGGGAGGGCCACAGAACTGGACTTGGGCCCCAGGACGGCCACTTCTCAGCATAACTTCTAGTTCTCTGGTTTTTACTGCCTTTTTCCTCCCACAAAGGTACCTATGGTTTTTACTTCAAAAGCCTAACAATTAAAAGCAGTAACTCTATAGCAAAACACCCTAGAATGGAATTATGCCCTTGCATGGACTGTGGGACCTCACACAAGAGGCTTAGCTCCTCCGTGCCCCCAAAACAAGGATGTGGATACCTCCCTCACTGGGCTGCTATGAAGATGTAATCATTTAAGGCCCACAAAGCACAGGGGCTGACCTGCGACTGCTTACAACCACTATGATCTTTGTCCATGTTTTCTTACTGAAGTGGAACCCATGAACTGCTTCTCTTCCGCCCCGCAAAGAGGCTTCCCACTCACCAAAGCACGCCAATAACCACTTCCCCATCTGTTCATTACAGGCAGGTCAATGACTTACCCTTTATGCTCACACACCAGATCGACTCACTTCGGTCAAGGCTGACTTCTCTAATAACGACCTGCCCTCTTTTTTTTTTTTTTTGAGACAGAGTCTTGTTGCCCAGGCTGGAGTGCAATGGTGCCAACTTGGCTCACTGCAACCGCTGCCTCCCAGGTTCAAGCAATTCTCCTGCCTCAGCCTCCCGAGTAGCTGGGATTACAGACATGCACCACCACGCTCGGCTAATTTTGTATTTTCAGTAAAGATGGGGTTTCTCCATGTTGGTCAGGCTGGTCTCAAACTCCCGACCTCAGGTGATCCACCTGCGTCAGCCTCCCAAAGTGCTGGGATTACAGGCATGAGCCACTACGCCCAGCTTGAGACACAGTCTTGCTCTGTCGCCCAGGCTGGAGTGCAGTGGTATGATCTTGGCGCATTGCAACCTCCGCCTCCCGGGTTTAAGCGCTTCTCAGTAGCTGGGATTACATGCGTGTACCACGACGTCCAGCTAGTTTTTGTATTTTTAGTAGAGACAGGGTTTCGCCATGCTGCCCAGGCTGGTCTCCAACTCCTGACCTCAAGTGACCGACCCGCCCCGCCTTGGCCTCCGTGTAGGCCACTGCACCAGACTCTAATAACCACTTTTCACCTGCCTATTGGAAGTCTCCTGTACCTCAAGGCAGCTCCTTCCACTCTATCTGGTCACTGAACCAGGTCCTCTCGTTTTCATTAAAACAGACCCTTTGATCTCACACAAGCTCCCCCTCTTGCTCATTAAAGCAGACCCCTTCGCTTGCTTCCAGGCCATTCATTAGAGCAAATCATCTGTTCTTAGTTTGTTTTTCTATGTATTGAAGCAAACATTACTACTCATTAGAGCAATCCCTCCCTCACTCCTCATCTTGTTTCAGCAGATCCCCACCCTGCATTCTGGCAACTTAAGGCAAACAAGTTAAGACTAGTGTGTTACCTGCTCACTAAGGCAGGTCCTCTTGTTCCTATTAAAGCTCATCTTGGCCGGGCGAGGCAGCTCACGCCTATAATCCCAGCACTTTGGGAGGCCAAGGCAGGTGGATCACCTGAGGTCTGGAGTTTGAGACCAGCCTAGCTGACATGATGAAGCCCCATCTCTACTAAAAATACAGAAATTAGCCAGGCTTGACCAGGCATGGTGGCTCATGCCTGTAATCCCAGCACTTTGGGAGGCCGAGGCAGGCGGATCACCTGAGGTCAGGAGTTCGCGATCAGCCTGACCAACACAGAGAAACCCTGTCTCTACTAAAAATACAGAATTAGCCGGGCATGGTGGCGCATGCCTGTAATCCCAGCTACTCGGGAGGCTGAGGCAGGAGAATGGCTTGAACTGAGATCGCACCACTGCACTCCAGCCTGGGTGACAGAGCAAAACTATCTCAAAAAAATAACAGTAATCCCAGACTGGGGTTCAGCAGCACGATCTCGGCTCACTGCAACCCACCGCAACCGGCAGGACTGATTTGTTTAAGCAGGTCCTTGACTTGCTTTTCTGCAAGCTAAAAAGAGATCCTTTAATGTGTTTCTAACCTATTCATCAAGGCAGACTCCCAGCAGCTTATCTGTGCATGGAGATCACTGACATCTCAAAAGAAAAATCTGCCTTCTCTCCAGCTTGCTTTCTGCCCATTTGAGGTCCCCTTGTTTGTATTAAGGTTGACCTGTTTCCGCAGATATTTGCCTCCCAAGCCACATCCTTAACACAGATCTCAGAGGCTATGGTAAGCTGGCTAACAACGTATAACGGCCATTCCCCACCACAAAAGCCTCTCCTCACCTTTTTCCTTGGAGCCAGTGTCCACGAAGAAGAGTTTTTCATTTGGGGCCTCTGACAACAAGCCACTGGGGGACAGAAATACAGAACATCAGCCAGAGATGTTGGAGACGAACGAGATTTAACCTGGCAGGTCCAGCCTTCCTCTTCCGCTTAGTCAAGTCCCGCCACGGCCTCGCCCAGCAGTTTACAGAACTTAGTACTTAGGAAGGACTGCCGGGCGCAGTGTCTCACGCCTCTAATCCCAGCACTTTGGGAGGCCCAGGTGGGTGGCTCACCTGAGGTCAGGAGTTCAAGACCAGCCTGGCCAACATGGTCAAACTCTGTCTCTACTAAAAATACAAAAATTAGGCCGGGTGAGGTGGCTCACACCTGTAATCTTAGCACTTTAGGAGGCTGTGGCGGGTGGCTCACCTGAGGTCAGGAGTTCAAGACCAGCCTGGCCAACATGGCAAAACACTGTCTCTACTAAAAATACAAAAATTAGCCGGACGTGGTGGTGCATGCCTATAATCCCAGCTACTTGGAAGGCTGAAGCAGGAGAATCATTTGAACCCAGGAGGCAGAGGTTGCAGTGAGCCAAGATCGTGCAACTGCACTCCAACCTGGACTACAGAGACTCCGTCTCAAAAAAAAAAAAAAAAAAAAAAGGAAAAGAAAAATAGCTGGGCGTGGTGGCGCCCGCCTGTAATCCCAGCTACTCATGAGGCTGAGGCAGAAGAATCGCTTGAGCCTGGGAGGCGGAGGTTGCGGTGAGCTGAGATCGCACCTACTCCAGCCTGGGCGATACAGCGAGACTCCGTCTGAAAAACATATATGTATATATACACACACACACATATTTAGGAAGCAGCAAGCTAAGGTGAGTGCATGGAACGTATTTACACTAAAAATTATTCATTGTTTACCTAAAATCCAAATTTAATTGAGCGTCCTGTATATTTATCTGCTAAATCTGGTAACTGTATCAAGCTCTCCAGCTTCCCATGCTGAGTCCCCTGCCTATGCTCTCCATTTTCTCGGTGGCTTCCGGGACAGGCGACTCCCGACCCCCGGCCCCCGGCCCCCGGCCCGTCCACGCAAGCACGCCTGGCCTTGCACCTGGACGCAGGAACCGTCCCAGCTCCCGGAAGTCCCGCCCCCCGTACCCGCTCGTGCGCTCCTGTAGCCGCACGTCTTCCAGGAACTGGTCAACCTCCAGCCCCAGCGGTTCCTGAGCAAGCCGCCGCCAGCCCCGCTTCTTATTTCTTGGGCCTCGCCGCCGCCGCCTCAGCGCTGGGTCCACTGAAGTGGGCCGCAGCCCCAGGAAACCAGAATCGGCATCTCTTTTCGAGCTGCGCTTCCCACCAACGCTACTGCCTCCTGCCGCCATCTTGTCAAAGGAAGAATTCGGCTACTGGCGTCCTAAAAAGCGCCTTTGCAGCGTGCGCGCGCAGATTTCCCACCCTCTTCCGTGACGTACTTCCTGTGGCAGCCATATTTGTAAAGTGACTGGAGTTGCCAGGAGGCTGCCATCTTGGTAAAGGATAAATGGCTCTTTCTTCCTCCATTGTTTACAGCGGGATCTGAAGATTCCTAACGGCGGCGGGTGGTAGGAGAGAGACGGGAAGGTTGCAGGTTCTTAGCTTTCGCCCTTAAGCGAACACCTTTCCCGGCCGCCTGGGGTCTTTGCTCAAACTGATTTTTTTCTTTAATAGACAAGGTCTCACTTTGTTGCCCCCAGGCTGGAGTGCAGTGGAAGGGTAATGGCTCACTGCAGCCTCCCAACTCCTAAGCTCAGGGATCCGCCTACCTCAGCCTCCCGAGTAGCTGCGACCACAGAAGCGTGCAACCACACCTGGCTAATTTTTTATTTTTATTTTTTGTAGAAATGGAGCCTCCCCATGTTGCCCAGGCTGGTCTCAAACATCTGGTTTCAACTGATCCTCCTTCCTAGGCCTCCCAAAGCTGTGGGATTACAGGCTCACACCACCGCTCCCGGTCCAAACTAATGTGTTTTTTTTTTTAAGAGACAAAGGTCTCACTATGTTGTCCAGGCTGGTCTTGAACCCCTGGGCTCAAGTGATTCTCCCTCCTCAGCCTCCGAAAGTGCTAGGATTACAGATGTGAGCCACCATGCTCGGCCTGATTATTTTTTAATCTCATTTTCTTAGAAAGTCAGAACCGTCAGTGGTAGATTCTGCACAACACACATTCCAATCTCAGAAGTTTTGTCCTCTCAAATGTTCCAATCTTAGTATCTTAGAAATCAAGTAACTTTCGGAATATCAAAGTTGGAAGCACAGAACATTAGAGGAATGTTAGAAACATACACTTTTGGCCGGGCGCGGTGGCTCACGCTTGTAATCCCAGCACTTTGGGAGGCCGAGGCGGGCGGATCACGAGGTCAGGAGATCGAGACCACGGTGAAACCCCGTCTCTACTAAAAAATACAAAAAATTAGCCGGGCGTGGTGGCGGGTGCCTATAGTCCCGGCTAGTCGGAGAGGCTGAAGCAGGAGAATGGCGTGAACCCGGGAGGCGGAGCTTGCAGTGAGCCGAGATTGCGCCACTGCACTCCAGCCTGGGCGACAGAGCGAGACTCCGTCTCAAAAAAAAAAAAAAAAACATACACTTTTAGGACCCTGGAAGTGCAGACTCAGAATCATTCATCTTGAGCGGGGTACTTCACTGTGCCTCAGTTTCGTCATCTGTAAAATAATGATGATAACGGTACATCTGCCTCATAAATCATGCAGAAGATTAAACATATGTAAAGCGCTGAAGGCTGCGTCTGGTATCTGAGTGTTAGCTATTGTTACTGCCTTGCCCTCTGAGGCTTCATCTTAGAATCAACTTATCTTTGCTATTTACAAATAAGGAAGGAAGCTCAGAGGCTCTTGGGCCCTGGCAGCCATTCAAAGGGATCCATGGCAGGGCGTGGTGATTCACGCCTGTAATCCCAGCACTTTGGGAGGCCGATGCAGGAGGATCGCTTGAGCCCAGGAATTCAAGACCAGCCTGGGCAACATGGTGAGATCCTGTGTCTGCCAAAAATTTAAAAATTAGCCAGGCGTGATGGTGTGCGCCTGTAGTCCCAGGTACTCGGGAGGCTGAGGTGGGAGGATCGCTTGAGCCCAGGAGTTGGAGGGTGCGGTGAGCTGTGATTGCACCATTGCACTCCAGCCTGGGTGACAGAGCAAGACCCTGTCTCAAAAACAAAACAATCAAATCAAAGGAATCCAGGCCTCATAAAAGCCACTCTGGACTCATAAAGGAAAAAGGCACAGAGAGGGCAGGCGACACACGCATGGTCACACAGCGAAACTCAACTGGATCCTTGCGCAGAGCGTTGGAAAGGTGACAGGCCCTAAAGGTGACAGGCCCTGGATCGCAGCCCCGAGACCTGACGCCGGATCACCTGGGCAGGGATTTTGGCGACCACAGCCTGTCTGTTTCCTGAGCGTCGGCCAGGGGGCGCCGCGAGCCGCGAAACTGGGCCCGCGTGGGCGGGATGAGTGCGCGGCCAGCGTGTCCCGGGACGCCGTGGGTGTGGCCTGGGTGTGAGTGCGCGGGACTCGGCGCGCACGGTGCGCTGCCCAGCTCTAGCCAAGAGTCCCCGGGGCGTGAGCGCGCGCACACTCCTGGCAGCCTTTGTGGGCAAGGTCACCACTTCCCCAACCAGAAACCAGTGTGTTCCTGGTGTTACGCGTCGGGAGTTATGTACCCAGGTTGTGCAAGGGCACGTTGCCGGCAGAGCGGGAGCTGGGAGAGCACTTTGTGCCCGAATACACACAGACACCCCGCGCGCGCCCCAGGGCTTGGTTCCCAGGCCCCCGCCGCGGGAGGTGGGAGGGAGGGATGTCCCGGGGGGAGGGCCCCAGAGTCACTTTTCTTCGGAAAATATGCCGTTCTGGCCCCCAGCCCAGGCCTGAGTCACCAGGCCTCGCTGCATTGAGTCACGGACTCCACCCCGCCCCTGAGAGCACGGAAGGGGGCCTCCCCCCACCCCAAATCCTGCCCAGGTCTCTCCTTCCCTGGGGGAGGGCGGGCGATCCCTGTCCCAAGCCAGCCTGACTGCCACATGGGAAGAAGCCTTGGCTTTATTCGCTCTGTGGGGACACTGTTCCATTCAGAGGCCCCTCCCAGCCACGGGGTGGGGGACAATGGTGGGCGTGGGAATCCCAGTGAGCATCCTGGAGGGGGCGTCGTCTCCATGTATTTTGCTCTTCCCCATCTTTTCCATGGGGTCCCCTGCCCAGGGTCAAGCACTAATACGTGGTGAAGGCAGCAAACTGCGTCGGGGTCCCTTTAGGGGTGGGGAGAGGGCTGTAGCACCAAGAACCCCCCTCCCCCACCCACGACATCCCTGAAAAGGAGACTAAAATAAAGCCCCGGGGCCTTTCTACATAGGGGTTCCACTTAAATATGGAATGGTGGTGGGCAGAGAGGCGGTGGCCCAGCAATCCTTAAGTCCAGACCACCAGCTGTGGGGAGGCTTCAAGGGAGCCAGGAGCAGGCTGGGCATTTCCAGCCAGGGACACGTGGGTGGAGGACGGAAATACCTACAAGGGGGTACAGTCTCGGAAGAGCAGGATGGAAGGGGCTTTTCTGCCTGCTACGGGATCCTTTTTAAAGGAATGGGTGTGAAGCCGGGCACGGTGGCTCATGCCTGTAATCCCAGCACTTTGGGAGGCCGAGGCAAGCAGATCACCTGAGATGAGGAGTTCGAGACCAGCCTGGCCAACATGGTGAAACCCCGTCTCTACTCAAATACAAAAATTAGCTGGGCGTGGTGGCGCGTGCCTGCAGTCCCAGCTACTCAGGAGGCTGAGGCACGAGAATCACTTCAACCCAGGAGGTGGAGGTTGCAGTTAGCTGAGATCTCACCACTGCACTCCAGCCTGCGCGACAGAGCAAGATTCCATCAAAAACAAGAAAGACAGAAAAGAAAGGAAGGGAGGGAATGGGTGTGGACAGAATTGGGGGCAAAGACAAAAAAAAAAAAAAAAAGGAAGGAAGGAAAAAAGGAAGGAAGGAAGGAAGGAAATAAATGGGTGTGGGCAGAATTGGGGGCTTTCCCCGAGCAAGGGGAGGGGCTGCGGAGGGGCCCATCTGAGGAAGCAGTAGGTGTGTCTCCCCTCTGAGCCCCCCATGGTCCCGAGACCTGAGGATGTGATGGAGCGGGTTGAGGGTGTTGCCTCGCTGGGCAGGAGTAAGCGGAGCAGAAGGGGGTCTGTTTATCTGTTAGTCATTTCAACCACAGGGCTGCTCACCCAGGGGAGGGGCTGGGGTCCTGCCAGGAATTAATGTGTGTTCGTGTGACTGTAGATGCCCTCTCCTGGGAATGTCACCTTCCATGAGGGCAGATGTATTTGTCTATTTTGTTCTCTATGGTAATGCCCAGTGCCTAGAACAGGGCTGGGCACATAGTAGGTGCTCAATAAGTATTTGAATGAATGACAGATGGATGGATGCCTGTGCGTGCCAGTGTCTGTGTGATGTGCCTAAGTGAACGTGAGGCTGGAAGTGTAAAGGGTGGACAGAGAAGCCTTGTCCCTCCCGTGGTCTCCTCTAAATGCTTCCACCGGGGTGTCTGGCGGTAGTTGGGAGGGAGATCCCTGGTCCTTACAGCTGGGCAGGGAGGGCAGGCAGGGCATGTGTGAGCCGGGGCAGGGATGTGCATGCAGCCAACTGGAGCTGGGGAGCCACAGCAGGGCCATGGGAAGGGGGGCCTGCTCACTCGGCGGAGCCCTTGTGGCGTCGCTTGGAGGGTGGCACCAGGCGACGGGGCAGGTTGGTGGGCAGCCCGTGGCCCTCCAGCTTGGCCTCGATGAGGTGGCTGGCCAGCGCGAACTCCTCATCATCCAGCATGCCGTCGCGGTCCACGTCGCTGAGCTTCCAGATGCGCCCCAGCACCGAGTTGGGGAGCTTGGTCCCCACCATCCAGGTCTTGGCCTTGGAGCCGCTCAGCTTGCCGTCGGCAGGCGCCAGGTTGTAGAAGATCTCGTCGTATTTGGACTTGTCCTTGGTCACCACCCACTCGGCCTCGTCATCCGAGCCCTCCTCGCCGTCCTCCATGGCCTCGTCAGGTCCCCGCTCCACAAACGGGCCCATGTGGGTGCCCTCAAAAGCGCCCCCCTGCACGCCCACCTCGGTGCTCTCCAGCTCTTCCTGCCGTAGCAGGGGCATGAGCTTGGCGATGTCGTGTGTCAGCATCTCGTCCAGCGCCTCCAGCAGCTTCGGCTTCAGCGAGTGAAACTTGGTGAAGTCGTGCGCCATCAGCACCTCCTGTGGTGGGGGAGAGGGGCACCCAGAATTCAAGCGGCGCCATCCCTGAGGCCCTCAGGCTGCAATGTGGTACCAGGACACTGGAGAAGCTCAAGGGGGCAGCTGTTGTGGGTTTTTTTGTTGTTTGTTTTGAGACAGAGTCTTGCTCTTGTTGCCCAGGCTGGAGTGCAAATGGCACGATCTTGGCTCACTGCAACGTCTGCCTTTCGGTTTCAAGCGATTCTCCTGCCTCAGCCTCCCAAGTAGCTGGGATTACAGGCATGCGCCACCATGCCCAGCTAATTTTTGTATTTTTAGTAGAGACGGGGTTTCACCATGTTGGCCAGGCTGGTCTCGAACTCCTGACCTCATGATTCGCCCGCCTCAGCTTCCCAGTGCTGGGATTACAGGCGTGAGCCACCATGTCCGGCCGTTTTTGTTTGTTTGTTTGTTTGTTTTGTTTTTTGACAGGGTCTCGCTCTTTCACTAAGGCTAGAGTGTAGTGGCGCCAACGTAGCTTACTGCAGCTTCCAACTCCCAGCCTCAAGCGATCCTCTGGCCTCAGTCTCCCAAGCAGCTGGGACCACAGGCACACAACACCACACCCAGCTACATTTTTATTTGTAGAGACAGGGGTCTTGCTATGTTGCCCAGGCTGGTCTCAAACTCCTGGGCTCAAGCCATCCTCCCACTTCAACCTCCCAAAGTGCTAGGATTGCAGGTGTGAGCCACTGCACCCAGCCAGGGTGGCAGCTCTTTACTGACACATGCAGAAGTATTTGAACATCTGAACAACCTGTTCTGCTTGGGCACCCACCACTGAGAAGATACTTGGACAACAAGGTCCCAGAGGCTTTCTCCTGTGCCCCAGAATTACTGGAGGGTGGGGAGGCTGGGGACCCTCTGATGAGTGGGAGCAGCGGCCCTTTGCCAGCTAGCAGAGAAAGACTTCAATATTTTCGCATCAAGTATAGCTTTCTCAGAGCATCCACACCGGCCTAGAACCCTAACCGCCCTCTACCCAACTCCAGCTGCCCAGCCAGCACGCACAACATTGAAAGTTAAAAAAAAACTCAGCAGGCTTGGGTGGCTCACACCTGTAATCCCAGCACTTTGGGAGGCTGAGGTGGGAGGATCACCTGAAGTCAGGAGTTCGAGACCAGCCTGGACAACACGGTGAAACCCCGTCTCTACTAAAAATACAAAATTAGCTGGGCATGGTGGTGGATGCCTGTAATCTCAGCTACTTGGGAGGCTGAGGCAGGAGAATTGCTTGAACCCGGGAGGCAGAGGTTGCAGTGAGTCGAGATTGTGCCACCGCACTCCAGCCTGGGCAACAGAGCAAGATTCCATCTCAAAAAAAAGAAAAAAGAAATACACTTTAACATTCCATTTTAATGTGGCTAGTGGCTACCACATTGGACAGTGCAGAATGAAACATTTCCATCATTGTAGAAAGTACCGCTGGACAGCTCTGGTCTAGAAAGTGTTCTTGGCCAGGCATGGTGGCTCCTGCCTATAATCCCAGCACTTTGGGAGGCCGAGGCAGGAGGATCGCTTGAGGTCAGGAATTCGAGACCAGCCTGGCCAACATGACAAAACCCCATCTCTACTAAAAGTATGAAAAATTATCTGGATGTGGTGGCACATGCCTGCAGGCCCAGCTACTTGGGAGGCTGAGGTGCGATAACTGCTTGAACCCGGGAGGCAGAGGTTGCAGTGAGCCAAGATCACACCTCTGTACTTCAGTCTGGGTGACAGAGTGAGATTCTGTCTCAAAAAAAAAAGTTAGCCAGTCATGGTGGCATGTGCCTGCAGTCGCAGCTACTCTAGAGACTAGGCAGAAGGACCTTTGAGCCCAGGAGTTCAAGTACACAGTGAGCTATCATCACCCCATTGCACTCCAGCCTGGACAACAGAGTCTCTGAAAAATATATAAATCAATCTCTAAAAAATATATAAATAAATTTTTTTAAGTATATATTTTATTTATTTATTGAGACAGAATCTCACTCGGTCACACAGGCTGGATTGCAGTGGCGCCATCTCAGCTCACTGCAACCTCTGCCTCCTGGGTTCAAGGGATTCTCCTGCCTCAGCCTCCCGAGTAGCTGGGACTACAGGCATGCAACACCATGCCCAGCTAATTTTCGTTATTTTTAGTAGAGACAGGGTTTCACCATGTTGGCCAGGCTGTTCTTGAACTCCTGACCTCAGGTGATCCACTCACCTTGGCCTCCCACAGTGCTGGGATTACAGGCATGAGCCACTGCACCCAGCTGTATATATATTAAATATT
Organism: Nomascus leucogenys; assembly: GCF_006542625.1. Taxonomy (NCBI): domain Eukaryota; kingdom Metazoa; phylum Chordata; class Mammalia; order Primates; family Hylobatidae; genus Nomascus; species Nomascus leucogenys. Next base: position 90,492,112 of record NC_044397.1, on the reverse strand, counting down.
TATATTTTACAAATATAAATATTTAAGTCTCAAATAAATAAATGAAAATAAAATAAACAGCGTTGTTTTTTTTTTTTTTTTTTGGAGACAGAGTCTGGCTCTGTCCCCCAGGCTGGAGTGCAGTGGAACCATCTCGGCTCACTGCAAGCTCCACCTCCCGCCATTCTCCTGCCTCAGCCTCCCAAGTAGCTGGGACTACAGGCGCCCACCACCACGCCCTGCTAATTTTTTTGTATTTTTAGTAGAGACAGGGTTTCACTATGTTGGCCAGGATGGTCTCGAACTCCTGACGTCGTGATCCGCCCACCTCGGCCTCCCAAAGTGCTAGGATTACAGGCTTGAGCCACCGCACCCAGCTGATAAACAGCATTCTTAAAGAGACTACACTTTTCTTCCCCTTCCCAACTTCTTGCTGGCTGGAACGCAGACACAATGGCTGGAGCCTTCACAGCCCTTTTGTACCATGAAGTTCCTTGGGCCTGGAGGCCAGGCATGAAAGAGAAATAAGACAGAAGGGGACTAGATCCCTGGCTCTGAAAAGCACCAAACCAGTCCTGGACCACTTTCTGGGACTTTTTAGGGAGGAAAGAAAGAAAAACTCTCTATCTTAATTTAGCCACTGTTATTTTGGGTTTTCTCTTCACTCCCCTAGCCTGACTCATAAAACCATGCTCCCACGGAACTATTTGAGGGAGGCGCTTTCCAGAACCTGCCGTCCATCCCTCCGGCTTTTGAGGTCCCATCTCAGAGTTTCCAGAAAACAACCTTCCCATCACCCACCCCCAACACTCCCTCCTGGGCAGCTTCCCACCTGCATTTTCTGGCAATCAGGAAAGTCCCCAGGGGAGATGTGATGTTCCAGCTGAATCTTCGCAAAGATGACGGGCAGTTTGAGGATCAGCTGCTTCTTTTTGTTCTCCTTCCCAAACACAGAGGGCATCTCCTTCTTCAGGTAGCTGATGATGTAAGCGTGAACCTGTGGGAAGGGTTCTCACCTCAGCCTGCATCAGGGTCCACCAGGGGGCTTGTTAAAACACAGGCTGCCGGCCCCACTCCCGGAGATTCTGATTCACTTGATCTGGGCTGGGGCATGAGAATTTGCATTTCTTTTATTTCTTTTTCTCTTTTTTTTTTTTTTCTTTGAGACGGAGTCTCGCTCTGTCGCCAAGGCTGGAGTGCAGTGGCACGATCCCGGCTCACTGCAACCTCCGCCTCCCGGCTTCAAGCAATTCTCCTGTCTCAGGCTCCACAGTAGCTGGGATTACAGGCATGTGCCACTATGCCCAGCTAATTTTGTATTTTTAGTAAAGATGGGGTTTCACCATGCTGGTCAGGCTGGTCTCGAACTCCTGTCCTCGTGATCTGCCCACCTTGGCCTCCCAAAGTGCTGGGATTACAGGTGTGAGCCACTGTGCCCAGTCTTTTTTTTTTTTTTTTTTTTTTTTGAGACAGAGTCTCGCTCTGTTGCCCAGGCTGGAGTGCAGTGGTGCAATCTCAGCTTGCTGCAACCTCTAGCTCCTGGGTTCAAGCAATTCTTGTGCCTCAGTCTCCCAAGTAGCTGGGATTAACAGGTGTGCACCACCCGGCTAATTTTTTGTATTTTTAATAGAAACGGGGTTTCTCCATGTTGGTCAGGCTGGTCTTGAACTCCTAACCTCAGGTGATCCACCCGCCATGGCCTCCCAAAGTGCTGGGATTACAGGCATGAGCCACCATACCCAGCCTGCTTTTTTTTTTTTTTTTTCTTTTTTTTTAGAGACAGGATCTTGCTCTGTCACCCAGCCGGGAGTGCAGTGGTGCGATCATAACTTACTGCAGCCTCAAATTCCTAGGCTCAAGGGATCCTCCCGCCTCAGCCTCTCGAGTAGCTGGAATTACAGGCAAGAGCCACTGTTTGGACAAGAATTTGCATTTCTGACAAGTTACAGGTGCTGCAGGTGGAGGCACCACACTGTGAGGCCCATGGCCTCCTCCTGCTGGGGCTCACCCTGGGCTCCTCCTCTCTGCTAACTAAGTGAGCTCAGTCCCTCCCAGTTTTAAACATCCCTCCAAGAGGTCCACTCCCGAATCTGCATACCAGCCTAAGCTTCTCCCTCCAGCTCAGGACTCAGAGCTAATTGCCTTGTCAACATTCCTGGACAGCTGCATCCCAGGATGCCCTAAGTGGAATTTGAGCCTAGCCCCCAGAGCTGTGTCGCCCTCAGCTGTGCCCATCTCTGGAAAGGGCATCCCCAGCCCTGGCTTCCCAGTTGAGGCCAGAAATCTAGAAATTTTATTTATTTATTTATTTATTTTTTGAGACAGAGTCTCACTCTGTCACCCAGGCTGGAGTACAGTGGCGCGACCTCGGCTCACTGCAACCTCCACCTCTGGGTTCAAGCAATCCTCCTGCCTTAGCCTCCCGAGTAGCTGGGATTACAGGCACGTGCCACCATGCCTGGCCAATTTTTGTATGTTTAGTAGAGACTGGGTTTCACCATGCTGGCCAGACTGGTCTCGAACCCCTGACCTCAAGTGATCCACCCGCCTTGGCCTCCTAAAGTGCTGGGATGACAGGCGGGAGCCACTGTGTCTGGCTCTAGAAATCACTTTTATTTTTCTTTTTGAGACGGAGTCTCACTCTGTTGTCCAGGGTGGAGTGCAATGGCGTGATCTTGGCTCACTGCAACCTCCACTTCCTGGGTTCAAGCGATCCTCCTGCCTCTACCTCCCGAGTAGCTGGGATTACAGGTGCCTGCCACCGCTAATTTTTGTATTTTTAGTCGAGAGGGGTTTTCACCATGTTGGCCAGGCTGGTCTCAAACTCCTGACCTCAAATGATCTGCCTGCCTCAGCCTCCCAAAGTGCTGCATTACAGGCGGGAGCCACGGTGCCCAGCTCTTGAAATCATTATTGATTTGATATTTGATTCTTCCTCCTGTTTAGAAGCCACATCCAACCTATCAATGAGTCCTTTTTGCCTCCTGCTATGTCTCTCCCTCTCTCCCCTACTTTTCTTTTCTTTTTTTTTTTTTTAGACAGGGTCTGGCTGTATCCCCCAGGCTGGAGTGCAGTGGCACAATCTCGGCTCAGTGCAACCTCCACCTTCCCGGCTCAATCCATCCTCCCACCTCAGCCTCCTGAGTAGCTGGGACTACAGGCACCCGCCACTACACCCAGCCTCTCCCCTACTTCTCATTTCTCTCCACCTCAGTGGCCACAATGTCCATTCAAGAGTCATTCTCTCTTGCCTGGGGAGATACCCAAGTGGCCCGACAGGTCTCCCAGCTCCCCATCCTGCCCCAGTAACCCTTCCTCCATGCAGCAGTGGCCCGAGAGGACATTTTTAGGGAAGGAACATGAGCCCATGAGATGCTGCTCATAACTCTCAATTTGCTTATTCAAGTTCAAAATTTCTACCGAAGCCGACAAGGCCCTACAGCAGCAATTCACGAAGTGCGGTCCAGGGAAACCCAGGGGTCCTCAAGATCCTTTCAGGGGTTCCTATGGTCAAAATTATTTTAATAACAATACTAAGACATTATTCGCTTTTTGCTTTCTTCGCTCTTATTTTCTCCCAAATGGACAGTGGATTTTTTTTTTTTTTTAAGACAGTCTTGCTCTGTCACCCAGGCTGGAGTGCAGTGGTGCAAATAATGACTTCATTTATTTGTTTATTTATTTTTTGAGACAGAGTCTCGCTCTGTCCCCCGGGCTGGAGTGCAGTGGCTTAGTCTCGGCTCATTGCAACCTCCACCTCCCAGGTTCACGCCATTCTCCTGCCTCAGCCTCCCAAGGAGCTGGGACTACAGGCGCCCGCCACCACGCTAATTTTTGTATTTTTAGTAGAGACCGGGTTCCACCATGTTGGCCAGGATGGTCTCGATCTTTTGACCTCGTGATCCACCCGCCTCAGCCTTCCAAAATGCTGAGATTACAGGTGTGAACTACCGCGCCCGGCCTAATGACTTGATTTATTAATCTTCTCAAGAGGCTGAGATGGGAGGATCACTGAAGCTGGGGACGTCAAGGCTGCAGTGAGCCACGATCACTCCACTGCACTCCAGCCTGGGTGACAGGGCAAGACACTGTCTCAAAAAAAGAGAAAAACAAAAAAAAGAAGGGCTGGAAACTTGTCTGTTCCCTCCATCTCCAGCATCAGTACGATGTGTACAGAAAGCACTCAGGAAATATTTGTGGAATAAACCAATGAACTTGAGAACCTTTGAAACACCATCTTTTTTTGTTTTGTTTTGTTTTTTGAGATGGAGTTTTATTCTCATTGCCCAGGCTGGAGTGCAATGGCGCAATCTTGTCTCACTGCAACCTCTGCCTCCTGGGTTCAAGCGATTCTCCTGCCTCAGCCTCCTGAGTAGCTGGGATCACAGGCATGTACCACCATTCCCAGCTAATTTTATATTTTTAGTAGAGATGGGGTTTCTCCATGTTGGTCAGGCTGGTCTCGAACTCCTGATCTCAGATGATCCGCCCGCCTCGGCCTCCCAAAGTGCTGGGATTACAGGCGTGAGCCACCACGCCCAGTCCACAATCTTATAAATTATCGAAAAATAAACAAGGAGAGCAGAATAATGAATATTGGTATGTCTATATTTTATAGGAAGCTCAAAAATTAAATATTGCTCATGCCTATAATCCCAGCACTTTGGGAGGCCAAGGGGGGAGGATCACTTGAGGCCAGGAGTTCAAGACCAGCCTGGGCAACATAGCAAGACTTGGCTTCTACAAAAAATTTTTAAAACTAGTTGGGCATAGTGGCGCGTGCCTATAGTCCCAGCGAATTGCGGGGGCTGAGGAGGGAGGATCACTTGAGTCCAGAGGTTTGAGACTGCAGTGAGCTATGATGTCGCCACTGCACTCCAGCCTGGGCGACACAGTGAGCCTTTGTCTCCAAAAAAATGAATAAATAGGCCAGGCGCGGTGGCTCATGCCTGTAATCCCAGCACTTTGGGAGGCCAAAGTGAGCCGATCACCTGAGGTCAGGAGTTAGAGACCAGCCTGGACAACATGGTGAAACGCTGTCTCTACTGAAAATACAAAAATTAGCTGGGCATGATGGTGCACACCTATAATCCAAGCTACGTGGGAGGCTGAGGCAGGAGGATCACTTGAACCTGGGAGGTGGAGGTTGCAGTGAGCTGAGACTGTGCCATTGCACCAGCCTGGGCAACAGAGTGAGACTCAGTCTCAAAAAAAAAAAAAAAAAAAAGAACAAATAAGTGCTTTTATAAAATGCAGTATATCTGGAAAGAGACACAAGAAACTACTTATGGGGGTTGCCTCTAGGAAAGAGGCCCTGGGAGCTGGTGGGGTGAGGTATGGGAGAATCATGTCTGATAAAGTATGAATGCCTTTCCATGAGATAATCTTAAACGTTCAATAAA